>NC_092333.1:114267857-114579642 GCF_046630445.1 Rutidosis leptorrhynchoides
GCTAGAATTATCTTCACAACCATCTTGTATCAAATTTATTGTGTGCTATATTTCATGCTATATGTAAAATAAGCGGTATTGTAAGTTTGTAAAATATTGTGAAAAAGTTTGAACGCGAAATATTATTATAATCAGTTTTTCATATAGAATTGTAGTAGTTGAATTGTATATTAGCTACTAAGTATGAACTTAACGGGTAGGTACTACCCGAATTTAAACTTATAAAACGCTAATATGAAGAAAAAGCTTTTAT
Organism: Rutidosis leptorrhynchoides; assembly: GCF_046630445.1. Classification (NCBI taxonomy): domain Eukaryota; kingdom Viridiplantae; phylum Streptophyta; class Magnoliopsida; order Asterales; family Asteraceae; genus Rutidosis; species Rutidosis leptorrhynchoides. The sequence goes on from NC_092333.1 coordinate 114,268,111, forward strand.
AAATGAGTTCATATTATGCTACGAAATACTATTAACTACTCTTAATATTCTGTATGATTAACTTGTTCCATTTGACTATTTTAAAGGAAATGGCACCGACTACTCGACACACCGTGAATATGAATGAAGAGGAATTCCGTACTTTTCTAGCTTCAAACATAGCCGCAGTACAGGCTGCGCTACATACCAACAATAACCTTGGATCTAGCAGTACAGGAAATCGTGTAGGATGCACCTACAAAGAATTCACTGCCTGCAAACCTTTGGAATTTGATGGAACCGAAGGACCGATCGGATTGAAACGGTGGACCGAGAAGGTCGAATCGGTGTTTGCCATAAGTAAGTGTACTGAAGAGGACAAAATGAAGTACGCTACGCATACCTTCACAGGTTCTGCGTTAACATGGTGGAATACCTATCTAGAGCAAGTGGGACAAGACGATGCGTACGCACTACCGTGGTCAGCATTCAAGCACTTGATGAACGAGAAGTACCGTCCCAGAACCGAGGTCAATAAGCTCAAGACAGAACTTAGAGGGTTACGAACCCAATGATTTGATATTACCACGTACGAAAGACGATTCACAGAATTGTGCCTATTGTGTCCGGGAGCATTCGAAGATGAGGAAGAGAAGATCGACGCGTTTGTGAAAGGATTACCGGAAAGAATCCAAGAAGATATAAGTTCACACGAGCCCGCCTCCATACAACAGGCATGTAGAATGGCTCACAAACTAGTGAACCAGATTGAAGAAAGAATTAAAGAACAGACTGCTGAAGAGGCCAATGTGAAGCAAGTCAAAAGAAAGTGGGAGGAAAACGGTGATAAGAATCACCAATACAACAACAACAGCAATCGCAACAATTATCCCAACAATCGCAACATCAATCGCAACTACAACAAACGGCCCAACAACAACAACAACAACAACAACAACAACAGCAACAGCAACTACAACAATCATCTCAACAACAATAATAACCGCAACAACAACAACAATCAGAAGCAGCTATGCCAAAGGTGTGAAAAGTATCACTCGGGGTTCTGCACCAAATTTTGCAACAAGTGTAAAAGAAATGGTCATAGCGCGGCGAAGTGTGAGGTCTACGGACCAGGGGTTAATAGAACAAAAGGAACAAATGGTGTCGGAACGAGTAATGGCAGAGCAAGTAGTGTCGGAGCAAGTTATGCCAATGTAGTTTGTTATAAATGTGGAAAACCGGGCCACATTATTAGAAATTGCCCGAACCAGGAGAACACGAATGGACAAGGCCGCGGAAGAGTTTTCAATATTAATGCGGCAGAGGCACAAGAAGACCCGGAGCTTGTTACGGGTACGTTTCTTATTGACAATAAATCTGCTTACGTTTTATTTGATTCGGGTGCGGATAGAAGCTATATGAGTAGAGATTTTTGTGCTAAATTAAGTTGTCCATTGACGCCTTTGGATAGTAAATTTTTACTCGAATTAGCAAATGGTAAATTAATTTCAGCAGATAATATATGTCGGAATCGAGAAATTAAACTGGTTAGCGAAACATTTAAGATTGATTTGATACCAGTAGAGTTAGGGAGTTTTGATGTGATAATCGGTATGGACTGGTTGAAAGAAGTGAAAGCAGAGATCGTTTGTTACAAAAATGCAATTCGCATTATACGAGAAAAAGGAAAACCCTTAATGGTGTACGGAGAAAAGGGCAACACGAAGCTACATCTTATTAGTAATTTGAAGGCACAAAAAATAATAAGAAAAGGTTGCTATGCTGTTCTAGCACACGTCGAGAAAGTACAAACTGAAGAAAAGAGCATCAATGATGTTCCCATTGCAAAAGAATTTCCCGATGTATTTCTGAAAGAATTACCGGGATTACCCCCACATCGATCCGTTGAATTTCAAATAGATCTTGTACCAGGAGCTGCACCAATAGCTCGTACTCCTTACAGACTCACACCCAGCGAGATGAAAGAACTGCAAAGCCAATTACAAGAACTTTTAGAGCGTGGTTTCATTCGACCAAGCACATCACCGTGGGGAGCTCCTGTTTTGTTTGTCAAGAAGAAAGATGGTACATTCAGGTTGTGTATCGACTACCGAGAGTTGAACAAACTTACCATCAAGAACCGCTACCCACTACCGAGAATCGACGACTTATTTGATCAACTACAAGGCTCGTATGTTTATTCAAAGATTGACTTACGTTCCGGGTATCATCAAATGCGGGTGAAAGAAGATGATATTCCAAAGACTGCTTTCAGAACACGTTACGGTCATTACGAGTTTATGGTCATGCCGTTTGGTTTAACTAATGCACCAGCTATGTTCATGGACCTTATGAACCGAGTGTGTGGACCATACCTTGACAAGTTTGTCATTGTTTTCATTGATGACATACTTATTTACTCAAAGAACGACCAAGAACACGGTGAACATTTGAGAAAGGTGTTAGAAGTATTGAGGAAGGAAAAACTGTACGCTAAGTTTTCAAAGTGTGCATTTTGGTTAGAAGAAGTTCAATTCCTCGGTCACATAGTGAACAAAGAAGGTATTAAGGTGGATCCGGCAAAGATAGAAACTGTTGAAAAGTGGGAAACCCCGAAAACTCCGAAACACATACGCCAGTTTTTAGGACTAGCTGGTTACTACAGAAGGTTCATCCAAGACTTTTCCAGAATAGCAAAACCCTTGACTGCATTAACGCATAAAGGGAAGAAATTTGAATGGAATGATGAACAAGAGAAAGCGTTTCAGTTATTGAAGAAAAAGCTAACTACGGCACCTATATTGTCATTGCCTGAAGGGAATGATGATTTTGTGATTTATTGTGACGCATCAAAGCAAGGTCTCGGTTGTGTATTAATGCAACGAACGAAGGTGATTGCTTATGCGTCTAGACAATTGAAGATTCACGAACAAAATTATACGACGCATGATTTGGAATTAGGCGCGGTTGTTTTTGCATTAAAGACTTGGAGACACTACTTATATGGGGTCAAAAGTATTATATATACCGACCACAAAAGTCTTCAACACATATTTAATCAGAAACAACTGAATATGAGGCAGCGTAGGTGGATTGAATTATTGAATGATTACGACTTTGAGATTCGTTACCACCCGGGGAAGGCAAATGTGGTAGCCGATGCCTTGAGCAGGAAGGACAGAGAACCCATTCGAGTAAAATCTATGAATATAATGATTCATAATAACCTTACTACTCAAATAAAGGAGGCGCAACAAAGAGTTTTAAAAGAGGGAAATTTAAAGGATGAAATACCCAAGGATCGGAGAAGCATCTTAATATTCAGGAAGACGGAACCCGGTATAGGGCTGAAAGGATTTGGGTACCAAAATTTGGAGATATGAGAGAAATGGTACTTAGAGAAGCTCATAAAACCAGATACTCAATACATCCTGGAACGGGGAAGATGTACAAGGATCTCAAGAAACATTTTTGGTGGCCGGGTATGAAAGCCGATGTTGCTAAATACGTAGGAGAATGTTTGACGTGTTCTAAGGTCAAAGCTGAGCATCAGAAACCATCAGGTCTACTTCAACAACCCGAAATCCCGGAATGGAAATGGGAAAACATTACCATGGATTTCATCACTAAATTACCAAGGACTGCAAGTGGTTTTGATACTATTTTGAGCAGTTATATGAACGAAAGAATGGGAATAACAAGTTGTTCTTAATTAAGCATATGATGGCTTTGAAGTATCATGATGGGACTCCTATTACAGATCACCTAAATGCATATCAGGGTATTATAAATCAGCTTGCAGGTATGGGTATCAAGTTTGAGGATGAGATTCAGGGTCTCTGGTTACTTGGTACATTACCGGACTCTTGGGAGACTTTTAGGACATCTTTGTCCAACTCTGCACCGAATGGTACTATCACCATGGAATTGGCTAAGGGTAGTATTTTGAATGAAGAGATGAGGAGAAAGTCACAAGGTTCCTCTTCACAGTCAGATATCTTGGTCACAGAAACGCGGGGGAGAAGTCATAGTAGAGGTCAGGGTAAAAGAGGCAATCATCGTAGCAGCTCACGCAAAGGTAAATTTGCTAATGTTGAGTGTTATAATTGTCATGAAAAGGGGCACACAAAGTGGTATTGTCCAAAGTTGAAGAATGAGAAGAAAAAGGCATATGACAAGAATAAACAAAAGAAAAGTGATGGTGGTGATGATGATAAGGTTGAAGTTAACACTATTACGGATGAATTCTTTGTTTGTATTGATTATGATATGATTAATCTTACTCATGATGACACGAGTTGGATTGTTGATAGTGGTGCTACATGTCATGTTGCAATTTGTAGAGATCACTTCTCATCTTACACTCCAGGTGACTATGGATTTGCTAGGATGGGTAATGCCGGGTTATCAAAGATCGTTGGTATTGGAGATGTTCGTTTGAAATTTGACACGGGAATGGAGTTAGTTTTGCATAATGTAAAACATGTTCCGGATATGAGACTTAATGTTATTTCAACAGGCATTCTTGATGATGATGGTTATTATAACGGTTTTGGTAATGGTATTTGGAAACTAACTCTTGGTTCTATGATAGTGGGAAGAGGCAAGAAAGACTCAAGATTATACATCACGCGTCCGAAGATCATCCAGAACATTGTTAACGCAGTGGACAATGTTGATTCTACCGAGTTGTGGCATAAAAGACTTGGCCACATGAGTGAAAAGGGGATGTCTATCTTGTTTAAGAAGAATGTGTTGTCGGGTGTTAGTGGTATTGATTTGAGTAAGTGTTCTCACTGTTTAGCAGGGAAACAGACCAGAGTTGCGTTTAAGAGTCATTCTCCTTTTCGAATGGAGAACATACTTGATCTAGTTCATTCGGATGTTTGTGGGCCTATGAAGACTAGGACACTTGGTGGATGTTCCTACTTTGTTACATTCATCGATGATCATTCCAGGAAGGTGTGGGTTTATACCTTAAAGTCAAAGGATCAAGTATTTGAAAAGTTTAAGGAATTTCATACACTAGTTGAAAGGCAAAAGGGAAGAAACTCAAGTGTATTCGGACTGATAATGGCGGTGAATACATTGGCAGATTTGATGCTTATTGTAAGGAGAATGGTATTCGGCATCAAAAGACTCCACCAAAGACACCTCAGTTGAATGGCTTAGCAGAGAGGATGAACAGAACTTTGGTTGAGAGAGTTAGATGTTTGCTTTCACATGCAGGGTTGTCCGATTCCTTTTGAGGTGAGGCTTTAAATACGGCAGTTCATATTATTGATCTAACCCCTTGTGTTCCTTTGCATTTTAATGTTCCTAACAGGGTTTGGAGCGGCAAAGATGTTTCTTACCGTCATTTACGAGTTTTTGGATGTAAAGCTTTTGTTCATATTCCCAAAGATGAGAGGTCAAAGCTTGATATGAAGACTAAGCCATGTGTATTCCTCGGCTATGGTGAAGATGATTTTGGGTACAGGTTATATGGTCCAGTTCAGAAGAAACTTGTACGAAGCCGAGATGTTGTTTTTACAGAAGATCAGATGTTAAAAGATGTTGAGAAGACAGATTCAGTTCCTCAACCTGTAGTGACCCGAACTTTTCCATGTTTATATATATTAATTGAGATTGATATTTACATGATTAAATGTTTCCAACATGTTAAGCAATTAAACTTGTTAAGACTTGATTAATTGAAATATGTTTCATATAGACAATTGACCACCCAAGTTGACCGGCGATTCACGAATGTTAAAACTTGTAAAAACGACATGACGATATATATATGGATATACACATGGTTAACATGAGATTATGATAAGTAAGTATCTCCATAAGTATATTAACAATGAGTTACATACATATAAACAAGACTACTAACTTAAGGATTTCGAAACGAGACATATATGTAACGATTATCGTTGTAACGACATTTAAATGAATATATATCATATTAAGATATATTAATATATCATAATATCATGATAATATAATAATTTAAAATCTCATTTGATATTATAAACATTGGGTTAACAACATTTAACAAGATCGTTAACCTAAAGGTTTCAAAACAACACTTACATGTAACGACTAACGATGACTTAACGACTCAGTTAAAATGTATATACATGTAGTGTTTTAATATGTATTTATACACTTTTGAAAGACTTCAATACACTTATCAAAATACTTCTACTTAACAAAAATGCTTACAATTACATCCTCGTTCAGTTTCATCAACAATTCTACTCGTATGCACCCGTATTCGTACTCGTACAATACACAGCTTTTAGATGTATGTACTATTGGTATATACACTCCAATGATCAGCTCTTAGCAGCCCATGTGAGTCACCTAACACATGTGGGAACCATCATTTGGCAACTAGCATGAAATATCTCATAAAATTACAAAAATATGAGTAATCATTCATGACTTATTTACATGAAAACAAAATTACATATCCTTTATATCTAATCCATACACCAACGACCAAAAACACCTACAAACACTTTCATTCTTCAATTTTCTTAATCTAATTAATCTCTCTCAAGTTCTATCTTCAAGTTCTAAGTGTTCTTCATATATTCTACAAGTTCTAGTTACATAAAATCAAGAATACTTTCAAGTTTGCTAGCTCACTTCCAATCTTGTAAGGTGATCATCCAACCTCAAGAAATCTTTATTTCTTACAGTAGGTTATCATTCTAATACAAGGTAATAATCATATTCAAACTTTGGTTCAATTTCTATAACTATAACAATCTTATTTCAAGTGATGATCTTACTTGAACTTGTTTTCGTGTCATGATTCTGCTTCAAGAACTTCGAGCCATCCAAGGATCCGTTGAAGTTAGATCCATTTTTCTCTTTTCCAGTAGGTTTATCCAAGGAACTTAAGGTAGTAATGATGTTCATAACATCATTCGATTCATATATATAAAGCTATCTTATTCGAAGGTTTAAACTTGTAATCACTAGAACATAGTTTAGTTAATTCTAAACTTGTTCGCAAACAAAAGTTAATCCTTCTAACTTGACTTTTAAAATCAACTAAACACATGTTCTATATCTATATGATATGCTAACTTAATGATTTAAAACCTGGAAACACGAAAAACACCGTAAAACCGGATTTACGCCGTCGTAGTAACACCGCGGGCTGTTTTGGGTTAGTTAATTAAAAACTATGATAAACTTTGATTTAAAAGTTTTTATTCTGAGAAAATGATTTTTATTATGAACATGAAACTATATCCAAAAATTATGGTTAAACTCAAAGTGGAAGTATGTTTTCTAAAATGGTCATCTAGACGTCGTTCTTTCGACTGAAATGACTACCTTTACAAAAACGACTTGTAACTTATTTTTCCGACTATAAACCTATAATTTTTCTGTCTAGATTCATAAAATATAGTTCAATATGAAACCATAGCAATTTGATTCACTCAAAACGGATTTAAAATGAAGAAGTTATGGGTAAAACAAGATTGGATAATTTTTCTCATTTTAGCTACGTGAAAATTGGTAACAAATCTATTCCAACCATAACTTAATCAACTTGTATTGTATATTATGTAATCTTGAGATACCATAGACACGTATACAATGTTTCGACCTATCATGTCGACACATCTATATATATTTCGGAACAACCATAGACACTCTATATGTGAATATTGGAGTTAGCTATACAGGGTTGAGGTTGATTCCAAAATATATATAGTTTGAGTTGTGATCAATACTGAGATACGTATACACTGGGTCGTGGATTGATTCAAGATAATATTTATCAATTTATTTCTGTACATCTAACTGTGGACAACTAGTTGTAGGTTACTAACGAGGACAGCTGACTTAATAAACTTAAAACATCAAAATATATTAAAAGTGTTGTAAATATATTTTGAACTTACTTTAATATATATGTATATATTGTTATAGGTTCGTGAATCAACCAGTGGCCAAGTCTTACTTCCCGACGAAGTAAAAATATGTGAAAGTGAGTTATAGTCCCACTTTTAAAATCTAATATTTTTGGGATGAGAATACATGCAGGTTTTATAAATGATTTACAAAATAGACACAAGTACGTGAAACTACATTCTATGGTTGAATTATCGAAATCGAATATGCCCCTTTTTATTAAGTCTGGTAATCTAAGAATTAGGGAACAGACACCCTAATTGACGCGAATCCTAAAGATAGATCTATTGGGTCTAACAAACCCCATCCAAAGTACCGGATGCTTTAGTACTTCGAAATTTATATCATATCCGAAGGGTGTCCCGGAATGATGGGGATATTCTTATATATGCATCTTGTTAATGTCGGTTACCAGGTGTTCACCATATGAATGATTTTTATCTCTATGTATGGGATGTGTATTGAAATATGAAATCTTGTGGTCTATTGTTACGATTTGATATATATAGGTTAAACCTATAACTCACCAACATTTTTGTTGACGTTTAAAGCATGTTTATTCTTAGGTGAATATTAAGAGCTTCCGCTGTTGCATACTAAAATAAGGACAAGATTTGGAGTCCATGTTTGTATGATATTGTGTAAAAACTTTATTCAAGAAACTGATTTCGATATAACATATTTGTATTGTAAACCATTATGTAATGGTCGTGTGTAAACAAGATATTTTAGATTATCATTATTTGATAATCTACGTAAAGCTTTTTAAACCTTTATTTATGAAATAAAGGTTATGGTTTGTTTTAAAAATGAATGCAGTCTTTGAAAAACGTCTCATATAGAGGTCAAAACCTCGCAACGAAATCAATTAATATGGAACGTTTTTAATCAATAAGAACGGGGCATTTCACAACCTAGTACTGATCTTGTTGATTTGGATCCAGTTACTCCACAACATGTTGGAGATGATGTTCAGAATGATGAACATGGTACTGATGTTGGTGATGCTCCGGAGCAGATAGAGATTCCAGTCCCAGATGTGCCCCCATTTGTCCCACTTAGGCGGTCTACCCGAGACCGTCATCCTTCTGTTAGATATTCTGCTGATGAGTATGTATTAGTTACTGATGGGGGAGAGCCAGAATGTTATTCAGAAGCAATGAAAGATGAGCATAAGAAAGAGTGGGGTGAAGCTATGCAAGATGAGATGAATTCTTTGTATGAGAACAATACTTATGACCTGGTGAAGTTACCTAAAGGCAAAAGAGCTTTGAGAAACAAATGGGTATTCAAAGTGAAGACATATGAGCTTACTTCACAACCAAGGTACAAAGCTAGGTTAGTCGTTAAAGGATTCAGCCAGAAAAAGGGTATTGATTTTGATGAGATTTTCTCTCCAGTCGTGAAGATGGGATCTATTCGAGTGGTTCTTGAGTTAGCTGCTAGTCTTGATCTTGAGGTTGAACAGATGGATGTCAAGACTGCTTTTCTTCACGGTGATTTGGATAAGGAAATCTACATGATGCAACCTGAAGGTTTTCGGGTTAAGGGTAAAGAAAATTATGTTTGTAGACTTCAGAAAAGTCTATATGGGTTGAAGCAAGCACCGAGACAGTGGTATAAGAAGTTTTAGTCGGTTATAGGAAAGCAAGGCTACCGAAAGACAACTTCAGATCATTGTGTTTTCTTTCAGAGGTTTGGTGATGATGATTTCATCATATTGTTGTTATACGTTGATGATATGTTGATTGTTGGTAAAAATATTAAAAGAATTGCGCAGTTGAAGCGAGAATTGAGCAAGTCTTTTGCTATGAAAGACTTGGGGCCAGCAAAACAGATTCTTGGCATTCGGATTTCTAGAGATAGAGGTGCTAAGACGTTACATATATCACAAGAGCAATACATTGAAAAGGTGCTAAGTAGATTCAACATGAAGAATGCTAAAGTGGTTAGTTCCCCTCTTACAAACAACTTTAAGCTAACAGAAAGAGATTGTCCTACTTCAAAGGAGGATGTTGAGGAGATGGATATAGTTCTATATGCGTCAGCAGTTGGTAGCTTGATGTATGCTATGGTGTGTACTAGGCCAGATATAGCTCATGCGGTAAGTGTTGTTAGTCGGTTTATGTCAAATCCGGGTAAGAAGCATTGGGAAGCGGTTAAATGGATTATGAGATACTTACGAGGTACTTCAAAGTTAGGTATCACATTCGGAAATGGAGAGCCGGTGCTTGTTGGTTATACAGATTCAGATATGGCAGGAAACAAAGATAACATGAAATCCACTTCTGGATATCTGATGACTTTCGCAGGGGGAGCAGTTTCATGGCAATCAAGGTTACAAAAGTGTGTTGCATTGTCTACAACCGAGGCTGAGTATATGGCAGCAACAGAAGCGTGCAAAGAACTATTATGGATGAAAAGGTTTCTACCAGATTTTGGGTTTAAGCAACCACGATATGTAGTTCTTTGTGATAATGAGAGTGCGATTCATTTGGCTAGAAATTCTATGTATCATAAGCGGACAAAACATATTGATGTGAGGTATCATTGGATTAGAGAACGTCTTGAAGATGGTTTGTTTGAACTTGATAAAGTTCATACCGATGATAATGGTTCTGACATATTCACAAAGGCTTTAGCAAGTGAGAAGCTCAAGGTATGTTGATCGATCGCCGGGATGGCGATCCCTTCCTCATAATTGAAAAGGGGGAGATTTGTTGGGTTTTTTAATTGTTTCCATTTATGTGGAAGTTATCCAAGCCCAACAAAATTTGGCCCAATGGTTGTTTTGACTTGGTCAACCATCAGAGGCATCTTAATTCAAACAAGTGTAGCTGTTATTCACTAGAGAGTGCAAGAGAGATCAGAGTGTGAGATCAAGAAAAAGGGAGAAAACCCCAATTTCCGTTTTTAGCTACAGCAGTCCACAAAAGAGACGATCCCCGGAGATCCGACCGTTGAATCTTCTTCATTTTTGGGCTGTGTCTTCCTGACATCAGTGCCAACATTTGCAACCGTTGAATTCATCTCAAGTGTTCTGTAGCTCGTGATTTTTCTGCTGGAACAGAGAGCAGATTATTGGGTGATGAAATTCTTCTTTTGTCTTTAATTGTTTCATATACTTGTTGATTATTGTTGTTCAAGACTATGATGATGTTGTATGCCTCTAGTTGATCTAGAGAAGAATTATTGTATTGCTCTCTTTGTTGATGATAGTGGAATTTAAGTGGCTTACGAGTCCCGTGGTTTTTACTCTCGATTTTGAGAGGTTTTCCACGTAAAAAGTCTCGTGTTTTAGTGTGTGCTTGATTATTATTTTGCTACTGATTTGGAACAGATTTGGGGACTGATTTGGGTTGGTTTTGATATAGCTTGTTTGTTAGTTTCCTCACGGGTTCATACGGGTCGGGAAATGCTTGTCAAACGGGTTTGTTTCCGCTTTGTAGATTGCCCGTTGTGATTATTTTCCCATAAAATTTGGTTTTAGAGTAATTTGGGAGCTCATGGCTTATATGTTTGGTGCTTGTTGGGCTATAACCGGTCATTTCAGTGGTATCAGAGCGGGTTAGCCTAGAATTATGTGGATTAATCGCCCCAGTTAGACAATGATAATGGATCATTGTGTGTGCCTTATATCAAAAGATCTCCCTGATTTGGCCTTGGTCAGGTTGAGAGTTGCGGGTAATGGCCGGTGATATAAGATGAATGGATCATGTGCGGAATATCGTTGAAGGGGAGGCCTGGTGATGTGGTCTTCGGTTTGAAGGGAGGATTGTTGGGTGCAAACCCAATCCCACATTGGTTGGGGATAAATGTCAAGATCAACATATAAGCTCATGAGTGTCTCTCTCTACTACCAATTGGTTTTAGAGTAATTTGGGAGCTCATGGCTTATATGTTTGGTGGTTGTTGGACTATAACCGGTCATTTCAGTGGTATCAGAGCGGGTTAGCCCAAAAATTATAATGTGGATTAATCGCCCCGGTTTGCCAACGATAATGAATCCTTGTGTGTGCCTTATATCAAAGAGATCTTCCTGATTTGGCCTTGGTCAGGTTGAGAGTTGCGGGTAATGGCCGGCGATATAAGATGAATGGATCATGTGCGGAATATCGTTGAAGGGAAGGCCTGGTGATGTGGTCTTCGGTTTGAGGGGAGGATTGTTGGGTGCAAACCCAATCTCACATTGGTTGAGGATAAATGTCAAGATCAACATATAAGCTCATGAGTGTCTCTCTCTACTACCAATTAGTTTTAGAGTAATTTGGGAGCTCATGGCTTATATGTTTGGTGCTTGTTGGGCTATAACCGGTCATTTCAATTATAACACAATAGTTAAGAAAATAGTTTGGTTTCAAGGTAAATATGATAGTAAACTACAAAATAGTGTAGGGAATGTCCTTCAGTTACAAAAACTTAAATGACTGCATCCATGTTTTCATTCAAGTTGTTATCTCTCAAGTCCAATTCCTCAAACATCTTTAGTTCACCAAGCTCTTTAGGAATAACTCCAACATCTTTATAAGTACTTGCTTTGTAGTGTATCCACCATAAGTTTTACCGACCCGTATTCTAGAATTTCAAGCCCACTCTTGTAGTGACCCGAACTTTTCCATATTTATATATATTAATTGAGATTGATATTTACATGATTAAATGTTTCCAACATGTTAAGCAATCAAACTTGTTAAGACTTGATTAATTGAAATATGTTTCATATAGACAATTGACCACCCAAGTTGACCGGTGATTCACGAACGTTAAAACTTGTAAAAACTATATGATGACATATATATGGATATATATATAGTTAACATGATAATATGATAAGTAAACATATCATTAAGTATATTAACAATGAACTACATATGTAAAAACAAGACTACTAACTTAATGATTTTTAAACGAGACATATATGTAACGATTATCGTTGTAAAGACATTTAATGTATATATATATCATATTAAGAGATATTCATACATGATAATATCATGATAATATAATAATTTAAAATCTCATTTTATATTATAAACATTGGGTTAACAACATTTAACAAGATCGTTAACCTAAAGGTTTCAAAACAACACTTACATGTAACGACTAACGATGACTTAACGACTCAGTTAAAATGTATATACATGTAGCGTTTTAATATGTATTTATACACTTTTGAAAGACTTCAATACACTTATCAAAATACTTCTACTTAACAAAAATGCTTACAATTACATCCTCGTTCAGTTTCATCAACAATTCTACTCGTATGCACCCGTATTCGTACTCGTACAATACACAGCTTTTAGATGTATGTACTATTGATATATACACTCCAATGATCAGCTCTTAGCAGCCCATGTGAGTCATGTGGGAACCATCATTTGGCAACTAGCATGAAATATCTCATAAAATTACAAAAATATGAGTAATCATTCATGACTTATTTACATGAAAACAAAATTACATATCCTTTATATCTAATCCACACACCAATGACCAAAAACACCTACAAACACTTTCATTCTTCAATTTTATTCATCTAATTGATCTCTCTCAAGTTCTATCTTCAAGTTCTAAGTGTTCTTCATATATTCTACAAGTTCTAGTTACATAAAATCAAGAATACTTTCAAGTTTGCTAGCTCACTTCCAATCTTGTAAGGTGATCATCCAACCTCAAGAAATCTTTGTTTCTTACAGTAGGTTATCATTCTAATACAAGGTAATAATCATATTCAAACTTTGGTTCAATTTCTATAACTATAACAATCTTATTTCAAGTGATGATCTTACTTGAACTTGTTTTCGTGTCATGATTCTGCTTCAAGAACTTCGAGCCATCCAAGGATCCGTTGAAGCTAGATCCATTTTTTTCTTTTCCAGTAGGTTTATCCAAGGAACTTAAGGTAGTAATGATGTTCATAACATCATTCGATTCATACATATAAAGCTATCTTATTCGAAGGTTTAAACTTGTAATCACTAGAACATAGTTTAGTTAATTCTAAACTTGTTCGCAAACAAAAGTTAATCCTTCTAAATTGACTTTTAAAATCAACTAAACACATGTTCTATATCTATATGATATGCTAACTTAATGATTTAAAACCTGGAAACACGAAAAACACCGTAAAACCGGATTTACGCCGTCGTAGTAACACCGCGGGCTGTTTTGGGTTAGTTAATTAAAAACTATGATAAACTTTGATTTAAAAGTTGTTATTCTGAGAAAATGATTTTTATTATGAACATGAAACTATATCCAAAAATTATGGTTAAACTCAAAGTGGAAGTATGTTTTCTAAAATGGTCATCTAGACGTCGTTCTTTCGACTGAAATGACTACCTTTACAAAAACGAATTGTAACTTATTTTTTCGACTATAAACCTATAATTTTTCTTTTTAGATTCATAAAATAGAGTTCAATATGAAACCATAGCAATTTGATTCACTCAAAACGGATTTAAAATGAAGAAGTTATGGGTAAAACAAGATTGGATAATTTTTCTCATTTTAGCTACGTGAAAATTGGTAACAAATCTATTCCAACCATAACTTAATCAACTTGTATTGTATATTATGTAATCTTGAGATACCATAGACACGTATACAATGTTTCGACCTATCATGTCGACACATCTATATATATTTCGGAACAACCATAGACACTCTATATGTGAATGTTGGAGTTAGCTCTACAGGGTTGAGGTTGATTCCAAAATATATATAGTTTGAGTTGTGATCAATACTGAGATACGTATACACTGGGTCGTGGATTGATTCAAGATAATATTTATCGATTTATTTCTGTACATCTAACTGTGGACAACTAGTTGTAGGTTACTAACGAGGACAGCTGACTTAATAAACTTAAAACATCAAAATATATTAAAAGTGTTGTAAATATATTTTGAACATACTTTGATATATATGTATATATTGTTATAGGTTCGTGAATCAACCAGTGGCCAAGTCTTACTTCCCGACGAAGTAAAAATCTGTGAAAGTGAGTTTCATTTGCCTTTTTACCCTTTATATTTTTGGGCTGAGAATACATGCGCTGCTTTTATAATTGTTTTACGAAATAGACACAAGTAATCGAAACTACATTCTATGGTTGAATTATTAAACCGGATATACCCCTTTTTATTAAGTCTGGTAATCTAAGAATTAGGGAACAGACACCCTAATTGACGCGAATCCTAAAGATAGATCTATTGGGCCTAACAAACCCCATTCAAAGTACCGGATGCTTTAGTACTTCGAAATTTATATCATATCCGAAGGGTGTCCCGGAATGATGGGGATATTCTTATATATGCATCTTGTTAATGTCGGTTACCAGGTGTTCAATCCATATGAATGATATTTTTATCTCTATGTATGGGATGTGTATTGAAATATGAAATCTTGTGGTCTATTGTTACGATTTTATATATATAGGTTAAACCTATAACTCACCAACATTTTTGTTGACGTTTTAAGCATGTTTATTCTCAGGTGATTATTAAGAGCTTCCACTGTCGCATACTTAAATAAGGACAAGATTTGGAGTCCATGCTTGTATGATATTGTGTAAAAACTGCATTCAAGAAACTTATTTTGTTGTAACATATTTGTATTGTAAACCATTATGTAATGGTCGTGTGTAAACAGGATATTTTAGATTATCATTATTTGATAATCTACGTAAAGCTTTTTAAACCTTTATTGATGAAATAAAGGTTATGGTTTGTTTTAAAATGAATGCAGTCTTTGAAAAACGTCTCATATAGAGGTCAAAACCTCGCAACGAAATCAATTAATATGGAACATTTTTAATCAATAAGAACGGGACATTTCAGTTGGTATCCGAGCGTTGGTCTTAGAGAACCAGAATTTTGCATTAGTGTGTCTTATCGAGTTTGTTAGGATGCATTAGTGAGTCTGGACTTCGACCGTGTTTACTTGAAAAATGATTGCTTAACAAATTTTGTTGGAAACTATATATTTTTAACATGTGAATATTATGTGATATATTAATCTCTTAACGCGTTTGATATTATGTGATAGATGTCTACCTCTAGAACAAGTCCCATTGACTCACCTAATAATAATGAAGAGTCAAATGTAAATTGGAATGATTCGTGGACTGATTCACAAGTTCCCGAAGAGGAACCGGAAGAAGAGTCGGAACCGGAAGAAGAATCGGAACCGGAAGAAGAATCGGAACCGGATGAAGAAATAGAACCGGTGGGGAAAATAATAAAACGGTTAAGTAAAAGAAAATCCTCAACCAACCGACCAAGGTTAATTATGGTCAATGGTGTTTCCGCCAAGGAAGCAAAATATTGGGAGGATTACCAATTCTCCGATGAATCGGATTCCGACGAGAATTCCGATGATGTTATAGAAATTACCCCAACTGAATTTAAAAAGACAAAAGAAAATAATAAGGGAAAGGGCATAAAAATAGAGAAATCTAATTCCAACCCCGATGAACTTTATATGTATCATCAACCCCCGAAGTCCTTAAGTTGTAACAATGACCCGGGAACCTCTAAACCACCAGGTTTTTCTAAATCAATGTGGAAAACGACGGCTCGTATTAGGGGAACATCATATATCCCTAGAAACTTGGAAAAACGAACCAAAACCGAAGAAGAAGAAACAAGCGAGTCGGAATAAGATAGTTGTATTCGTGTGGTGTAATATATGTAATATAGTGTGCTTATGCTTTATGATATATGTAAAAATTGCTTGTATTAATAAGTATTTTTTTTATGAATCTAACTCTTGTCTATTTTACAGTATAAAAACACAAAATGGATAGACAACCCAATATTTTAAGAGACCTACCCGGATACATGATTGATGAAATCTTGTCTAGAGTCGGTCAGAATTCTTCGGCACAACTATTTAAGGCGAGATCAGTTTGTAAGACATTCGAAGAACGTTCCAAGAATGCCTTGGTTTATAAAAGGCTTTCGTTCGAAAGATGGGGGATATCACATTGGGAAATCCATAAGTTACGATGTGTTTACTTTGACGCATATATTGCGGGGAACCCAAATGCTATTTTACGCAATGGGTTAAGAAATTATTTTGACTCAATATATCCGAATATTGGACTTCGTGATTTAGAAAAAGCGGCTAACATGCAACATAAAGAAGCATGTTATGCTTACGGATTAGTAATGTTCGCTTCTCACCAAAGTGAGAACAAGAACATCGGGCTACAACTATTAAACAAAACATTCCCACAAGTGACGAAGTCGGTAATTGGGGTAAGAAATGAGGTTTTTAGATTGTTACGGGACTGTTGGACATTACGTAACCCTCGTCCCTTTGACGACGTTACAACACGCTATCTTATCAACGGCCATAACGGTTATGTTCCACAAGACCAAGGATGGGAAGTAATCCTAGTAAAACCAGAATGCATGACTTGTTTCTGGACGTATGAATTACGTGTATTTATTGCCTTTGCTGAACGACTTGTGTACTAGCTAGAATTATTTTTACAACCATCTTGTATCAAATTTATTGTGTGCAATATTTCATGCTATATGTAAAATAAGCGGTATTGTAAGTTTGTAAAATATTGTGTAAAAGTTTGAACGCGAAATATTATTATAATCAGTTTTTCATATAGAATTGTAGTAGTTGAATTGTATATTAGCTACTAAGTATGAACTTAACGGGTAGGTACTACCCGAATTTAAACTTATAAAACGCTAATATGAAGAAAAAGCGTTTATAAATGAGTTCATATTATGCTACGAAATACTATTAACTACTCTTAATATTCTGTATGATTAACTTGTTCCATTTGACTATTTTGAAGGAAATGGCACCGACTACTCGACACACCGTGAATATGAATGAAGAGGAATTCCGTACTTTTCTAGCTTCAAACATAGCCGCAGTACAGGCTGCGCTACATACCAACAATAACCTTGGATCTAGCAGTACAGGAAATCGTGTAGGATGCACCTATAAAGAATTCACTGCCTGCAAACCTTTGGAATTTGATGGAACCGAAGGACCGATCGGATTGAAATGGTGGACCGAGAAGGTCGAATCGGTGTTTGCTATAAGTAAGTGTAATGAAGAGGACAAAGTGAAGAACGCTACGCATACCTTCACAGGTTCTGCGTTAACATGGTGGAATACCTATCTAGAGCAAGTGGGACAAGACGATGCGTACGCACTACCGTGGTCAGCATTCAAGCACTTGATGAACGAGAAGTACCGTCCCAGAACCGAGGTCAATAAGCTCAAGACAGAACTTAGAGGGTTACGAACCCAAGGATTTGATATTACCACGTATGAAAGACGATTCACAGAATTGTGCCTATTGTGTCCGGGAGCATTCGAAGATGAGGAAGAGAAGATCGACGCGTTTGTGAAAGGATTACCGGAAAGAATCCAATAAGATATAAGTTCACACGAGCCCGCCTCCATACAACAGGCATGTAGAATGGCTCACAAACTAGTGAACCAGATTGAAGAAAGAATTAAAGAACAGACTACTGAAGAGGCCAATGTGAAGCAAGTTAAAAGAAAGTGGGAGGAAAACGGTGATAAGAATCACCAATACAACAACAACAGCAATTACAACAATAATCGCAACAATTATCCCAACAATCGCAACATCAATCGCAACTACAACAAACGGCCCAATAACAACAACAACAACAACAACAACAGCAACTACAACAATCATCCCAACAACAATAATAACCGCAACAACAACAACAATCAGAAGCAGCTATGCCAAAGGTGTGAAAAGTATCACTCGGGGTTCTGCACCAAATTTTGCAACAAGTGTAAAAGAAATGGTCATAGCGTGGCGAAGTGTGAGGTCTACGGACCAGGGGTTAATAGAACGAAAGGAACAAATGGTGTCGGAACGAGTAATGGCGGAGCAAGTAGTGTCGGAGCAAGTTATGCCAATGTAGTTTGTTATAAATGTGGAAAACCGGGCCACATTATTAGAAATTGCCCGAACCAGGAGAACACGAATGGACAAGGCCGCGGAAGAGTTTTCAATATTAATGCGGCAGAGGCACAGGAAGACCCGGAGCTTGTTACGGGTACGTTTCTTATTGACAATAAATCTGCTTACGTTTTATTTGATTCGGGTGCGGATAGAAGCTATATGAGTAGAGATTTTTGTGCTAAATTAAGTTGTCCATTGACGCCTTTGGATAGTAAATTTTTACTCGAATTAGCAAATGGTAAATTAATTTCAGCAGATAATATATGTCGGAATCGAGAAATTAAACTGGTTAGCGAAACATTTAAGATTGATTTGATACCAGTAGAGTTAGGGAGTTTTGATGTGATAATCGGTATGGACTGGTTGAAAAAAGTGAAAGCAGAGATCGTTTGTTACAAAAATGCAATTCGCATTATACGAGAAAAAGGAAAATCCTTAATGGTGTACGGAGAAAAGGGCAACACTAAGCTACATCTTATTAGTAATTTGAAGGCACAAAAACTAATAAGAAAAGGTTGCTATGCTGTTCTAGCACACATCGAGAAAGTACAAACTGAAGAAAAGAGCATCAATGATGTTCCCATTGCAAAAGAATTTCCCGATGTATTTCCGAAAGAATTACCGGGATTACCCCCACATCGATCCGTTGAATTTCAAATAGATCTTGTACCAGGAGCTGCACCAATAGCTCGTGCTCCTTATAGACTTGTACCCAGCGAGATGAAAGAACTGCAAAGCCAATTACAAGAACTTTTAGAGCGTGGTTTCATTCGACCAAGCACATCACCGTGGGGAGCTCCTGTTTTGTTTGTCAAGAAGAAAGATGGTACATTCAGGTTGTGTATCGACTACCGAGAGTTGAACAAACTTACCATCAAGAACCGCTACCCACTACTGAGAATCGACGACTTATTTGATCAACTACAAGGCTCGTCTGTTTATTCAAAGATTGACTTACGTTCCGGGTATCATCAAATGCGGGTGAAAGAAGATGATATTCCAAAGACTGCTTTCAGAACACGTTACGGTCATTACGAGTTTATGGTCATGCCGTTTGGTTTAACTAATGCACCAGCTGTGTTTGTAGCGACCCGACCAAATCGTCATTGACGGCGCCGTCTACTTAGGTCCCGTTACGTGGTCATAAGTCTTTAAAACAACGTTTGACCAAAAGATATGTCGCATTCATTTCAAATGTAAAGGTTGTTCAAGTTTTACAAGAATAGTTCCACCACAAGTTACGATACAAAGTTTTAAGTACAAATGAAACTTATGCGACACAATTTAAAAGTATCCAAAAGACGCTCCATGTATGCATGTATACTCGACATCCAATGCAAGTATCAAAATAATGAGCGGAAGCATGTATCATGTATCGTTCAAGGACCTGAGAAAAACATAGAAATCTGTCAACGAAAACGTTGGTGAAATCATAGGTTTAAGTAAGTAAGTACAAGGGAACCACAAGATTTGCATCAATGAAATAATAGTAATACATTCCAAAAGTTTGTTTCACGAGCACCCAATTATCAAAGCTTAACATTCCATCCATTGTATACCCCATCCATAGTGCTAGAACAAACACTGATTCTCGAAAATATATTTCATCCGTAGACGGTAGCGAACCGTCAAAGATGAGGGTTGTCAACCCATATGGCCATATAACATAAGTTCTCGCTTACACCCGGCAAGTGTAACTAATGATAATCGAATTGAGGATTTTTGTTCTAAACTCGTATGTAGAATGTTTGTTTTCCCGTTCTTGTGTTCACTTAATTCAAAAGAATCGTTTATGTTTTCTCATCCCAAATATAAGTTCAAAAAGAGTAAAAGTGGGACTATGATCTCACCTTGAGTGCACGTATGAAAAGTACTTCACAAAGTAACGTGTGCGAAGGATAGTGCTAGTCTTGACCAAAACAAATAGGTCATATCAATAACGGTAAACACGATAAGTCAAGGATGTTCAATTAGTCCTATGGCTCGTTACGACTCGATTATTTAGCATGTGAAATCAAATTGTCAAGTTTCATGCAAGATACAAGTATATAAACAAGTTAGGAAGGTTACATAATCATTTGGTTAAGTTTGACAAAAAGTCAAACTTTGGTCGGTCAAAGTCAACGAAAAAGTCAACACGTTCGGGTCGTGTCCCGAACTATTTTTCTGAGGTTTTTAATCATGTATGATCATGTTAGGACAAGTTACATGTGAATCGGAGGTGCGTAGCATAGCAAACATTATTCAAAAATTGACCAAGTTGGACAGACCAGAATGGCGCGCCGCGCGGGTATATGGCGCGCCGCGCCATTACCTGTGCAGAGAATTCTGGCAGTTTTTAAGTTTTATGCACGAACCTAACTTCAAACAATCACCATTTATGATCCGCAAACAATCAAGACAAGTATCTTATACCGTTGGGAAGGTAATTTGACGAGGAAAACAACTAAACACATTTCATCAATCAATCTACCTATTACAACAACCAAAACCGCATCTAATGCTTAACATTAACCGCATACAAGTTCATAAATGCAATTTAATGATTCGGGCAACCAATTTACATGAATGATATGCCGTTTCGAAGGTAATCAAGCATACAATCCAACTAAACACTTACCAATAATAATCCATGGCATTCAATGCATCAAAAGTCCATTTCAAATTCATCAAACCCTAATCCAAATTCACCAAAATCAATAATCAAGTTCATGAAGTTTTCTAAGGCAACCTACACATCAAATTGAAGCTAGTGATACAAGGAACACAATTAGAACATGAACTTTTAACATCTAACAACATATGATCATCCAAACTTCAAGAACAACACACCAAAATTCAAGTTCATGCTAGTTACACTAAAACAACGAGATCGAGCATATAAATTATATATTCATGTTAGACTTGAGCCATAGACACTAATTAACACTTTTATAAGTTAAAAACATCAAGAACACAAAATCTAGTGATTTTAGAAAGTTACCCAAATGAGATGAAGTTGGTACCAAAATGAAGAGGATGAAGAGAGGATCACGAATATGTAATTTATTTTGTTGTAAGCCTCCTAGATCGAATTTAGATGATGATTGAATGAATTTGGATAATTGGGTGTGTGTTCTTGCTAGAGAGAAAGAGAGAGATGGAGATGATAATGAATGGGTGAAAGGGGTTTGACCCTTTGACCTAGTCAAGGGTTTGATCCCTTGTCAAGTTTAGTCCCTCAACTTTCGTTCGGGTGCGGGAATTACCTAAACGAGATAATTTAAAACGCGTATCAACGGGAGATGTTATAAACATATAACGGACTTTATATTAGTATAACGGAAAAGTAAACGGAAAAAGGTGGGATGTTACATTACCTACTCCTTAAAAGAAATTTCGTCCCGAAATTTAAGTAGGCGTAGTAGTCGTTGTTTCTTCCTCGAGATCTTGCGTTTCTGAATTCACAAATAGATGAGGATACTTCCTTTGCATTTGATCTTGTCTTTCCCAAGTAAACTCGGGTCCTCTTTTGGCATTCTAACGAACCTTGACAATCGGGATTCGGCTTTGTTTCAATGTCTTGACGGAGGTGTCCACAATTTCAACCGGTTCCTCCACAAAATGAAGTTTGTCATCAATAGTAAGTTCTTCGAGAGGGATGACGATATCGGGTTCGGCAAGACACTTTTTCAAGTTAGATACATGGAAGGTAGGATGAACGGAGTTCAATTGAGGCGGAAGATCTAAACGATAAGCAACGGTTCCAATACGCTCCAAGATTTCGAAAGGACCAATATACCGCGGATTTAGCTTCCCGCGTTTCCCAAAACGGATTACACCCTTCCAAGGTGCGACTTTTAACATTACTCGGTCACCGACTTGAAATTCAAGATCGTTGCGTCGTTTGTCGGTATAGCTCTTTTGACGACTTCGGGCCGTCCTAAGCCTATCTCGGATTTGAACGATTTTCTCGGTGGTTTCGTGAATGAGTTCGGGTCCGGTGATTTGCACGTCGCCTACCTCGGCCCAACAAAGAGGTGAACGACATTTGCGGCCATATAGCGCTTCAAAAGGTGCGGCTTTAATACTCGCGTGATAACTATTGTTGTAAGAGAACTCGGCGAGAGGTAAGTGCTTGTCCCAAGCTTTTCCAAAATCAACCACGCAAGCTCGTAACTGTAGTGACCCGAACTTTTCCATGTTTATATATATTAATTGAGATTGATATTTACATGATTAAATGTTTCCAACATGTTAAGCAATCAAACTTGTTAAGACTTGATTAATTGAAATATGTTTCATATAGACAATTGACCACCCAAGTTGACCGGCGATTCACGAACGTTAAAACTTGTAAAAACGACTTGACGATATATATATATGGATATACATATGGTTAACATGAGATTATGATAAGTAAGTATCTCCATAAGTATAATAACAATGAGTTATATACATATAAACAAGACTACTAACTTAAGGATTTCGAAACGAGACATATATGTAACGATTATCGTTGTAACGACATTTAAATGTATATATATCATATTAAGATATATTAATATATCATAATATCATGATAATATGATAATTTAACATCTCATTAGATATAATAAACAATGGGTTAACAACATTAATTGAGATCGTTAACTTAAAGGTTTCAAAACAACACTTACATGTAACGACTAACGATGACTTAACGACTCCGTTAAAATGTATATACATGTAGTGTATTTAGATGTATTAAAATACTTTTGGAAGACTTCAAGACATATATCAAAACACTCATACTTAACGAAAATGGTTACAGTTACTTTCCCATTCTTTTCTTTCATCAAGAATTCTAGTCGTATTCTTACCCGTATTATACACAGCTTCAAAACGTACTTACTATGGGTATATACCAATAGGAACTAGCATGGGATTCCACTCTTGATTATGTCATGTATGACTAATCAATTTTAACTTCTACCATGAGCTAGTCAACTAACTAGAACTCCTTTTAACCCCACTCACCACTCACCAATTAACACTCATCATTCACTCCATTTCACTTCCAAATCTCTTTCTAATTCTCTCTCAACACACCCACACTATTATGAACGTATTTTTCCAGTAGTTAATCATCATCTTCATCAAAAATCACTTCAATAATCAAGCTATAATCATCATAGGAAGAACACTTCAAGAATACTTCAAAAATCCCTTCAAGTTTACTAATTTACTTCCAAGCTTTCTAATCCATTCCAAGTAATCATCTAAGATCAAGAAACCTTTGTTATATACAGTAGGTTATATTTCTTATTCAAGGTAATATTCATATTCAAACTTTGATTCAATTTCTATAACTATAAACTATCTTAATTCGAGTAAAAATCTTACTTGAACTTGTTTTTGTGTCATGATCCTACTTCAAGAACTTTCAAGCCATCCAAGATCCTTTGAAGCTAGATCATTTCTTGTCACTTCCAGTAGGTTTACCTACTAAACTTGAGGTAGTAATGATGTTCATAACATCATTCGATTCATATATATAAAACTATCTTATTCGAAGGTTTAAACTCATAATCACTAGAACATAGTTTAGTTAATTCTAAACTTGTTCGCAAACAAAAGTTAATCCTTCTAACTTGACTTTTAAAATTAACTAAACACATGTTCTATATCTATATGATATGCTAACTTAATGATTTAAAACCTGGAAACACGAAAAACACCGTAAAACCGGATTTACGCCGTCGTAGTAACACCGCGGGCTGTTTTGGGTTAGTTAATTAAAAACTATGATAAACTTTGATTTAAAAGTTGTTATTCTGAGAAAATGATTTTTATTATGAACATGAAACTATATCCAAAAATTATGGTTAAACTCAAAGTGGAAGTATGTTTTCTAAAATAGTCATCTAGACGTCGTTCTTTCGACTGAAATGACTACCTTTACAAAAACGACTTGTAACTTATTTTTCCGACTATAAACCTATAATTTTTCTGTTTAGATTCATAAAATAGAGTTCAATATGAAATCATAGCAATTTGATTCACTCAAAACGGATTTAAAATGAAGAAGTTATGGGTAAAACAAGATTGGATAATTTTTCTCATTTTAGCTACGTGAAAATTGATAACAAATCTATTCCAACCATAACTTAATCAACTTGTATTGTATATTATGTAATCTTGAGATACCATAGACACGTATACAATGTTTCGACCTATCATGTCGACCCATCTATATAATATATTTTGGAACAACCATAGACACTCTATATGCAGTAATGTGGGAGTTAGCTATACAGGGTTGAGGTTGATTCCAAAATAATATATATAGTTTGAGTTGTGATCAATACTGAGATACGTATACACTGGGTCGTGGATTGATTCAAGATAATATTTATCGATTTATTTCTGTACATCTAACTGTGGACAACTAGTTGTAGGTTACTAACGAGGACAGCTGACTTAATAAACTTAAAACATCAAAATATATTAAAAGTGTTGTAAATATATTTTGAACATACTTTAATATACATGTATATATTGTTATAGGTTCGTGAATCAACAGTGGCCAAGTCTTACTTCTCGACGAAGTAAAAATCTGTGAAAGTGAGTTATAGTCCCACTTTTAAAATCTAATATTTTTGGGATGAGAATACATGCAGGTTTTATAAATGATTTACAAAATAGACACAAGTACGTGAAACTACATTCTATGGTTGAATTATCGAAATCGAATATGCCCCTTTTTATTAAGTCTGGTAATCTAAGAATTAGGGAACAGACACCCTAATTGACGCGAATCCTAAAGATAGATCTATTGGGCTTAACAAACCCCATCCAAAGTACCGGATGCTTTAGTACTTCGAAATTTATATCATATCCGAAGGGTGTCCCGGAATGATGGGGATATTCTTATATATGCATCTTGTTAATGTCGGTTACCAGGTGTTCACCATATGAATGATTTTTATCTCTATGTATGGGATGTGTATTGAAATATGAAATCTTGTGGTCTATTGTTACGATTTGATATATATAGGTTAAACCTATAACTCACCAACATTTTTGTTGACGTTTAAAGCATGTTTATTCTCAGGTGAATATTAAGAGCTTCCGCTGTTGCATACTAAAATAAGGACAAGATTTGGAGTCCATGTTTGTATGATATTGTGTAAAAACTGCATTCAAGAAACTGATTTCGATGTAACATATTTGTATTGTAAACCATTATGTAATGGTCGTGTGTAAACAGGATATTTTAGATTATCATTATTTGATAATCTACGTAAAGCTTTTTAAACCTTTATTTATGAAATAAAGGTTATGGTTTGTTTTAAAAATGAATGCAGTCTTTGAAAAACGTCTCATATAGAGGTCAAAACCTCGCAACGAAATCAATTAATATGGAACGTTTTTAATCAATAAGAACGGGACATTTCAGTAACATGTCCTCTAAGGTTTGAATTGTACGTTCGCTTTGTCCATCGGTTTGAGGATGATATGCGGTGCTCATGTCTAAACGCGTTCCCAACGCTTCTTGCAATGTACGCCAAAATCTAGAAACGAAACGGCCATCTCGGTCGGAGATAATCGATAAAGGTACACCGTGTCGGGCTACGATCTCCTTAATGTAAAGTTGTGCAAGTTTCTCCATTTTGTCCGTTTCTTTCATGGCAAGGAAGTGTGCGGATTTGGTGAGACGGTCAACAATAACCCAAATGGTATCATAACCGCCCGTCGTTTTTGGTAGTTTGGTGATAAAATCCATCGTTATCCTTTCCCACTTCCATTGCGGGATCTCGGGTTGTCGAAGTAGTCCGGACGGTCTTTGGTGTTCGGCTTTGACTTTGGAACATGTCAAACACTTGGAAACATAAGTAGCTACGTCCCTTTTGATGTTCGGCCACCAATATAGCTGTTTAAGGTCGTGGTACATCTTATTGGCACCGGGGTGAATCGAGTATCGTGACTTATGGGCTTCATCTAAAATAAGGCTTCGTAGGTCCCCATAACTAGGCACCCAAATCCTTCCGGCGAAATATCGGAGTCCGGTTTCTTTAACTTCGAATCGAGAGGTGAGGACGTTCAAGTGTTCGAGAGAGATGTTTTCATCCTTGAGAGCCTCATCTTGGGCTACCCGAATTTGGCTATTAAGGTTTGTGTGGATGGTGATGTTTAAGGCTCGGACACGAAGAGGCACCACTCTTTCTTTTCGACTTAAGGCATCGGCTACTACATTTGCCTTCCCGGGATGGTAACGAAGCTCGCAATCATAATCGTTTAAGGTTTCAATCCACCTTCGTTGTCTCATGTTTAGTTGCTTTTGATCGAAAATGTGTTGGAGACTTTTGTGGTCGGTAAAGATAGTACTCTTGGTTCCATAAAGATAGTGTCTCCACATTTTAAGTGCAAAGACAACGGCTCCGAGTTCGAGATCATGTGTCGTATAGTTTCGTTCATGAATTTTGAGTTGTCGAGAAGCATAAGCAATGACTTTCGTTCGTTGCATCAATACACACCCAAAACCATGTTTTGAGGCATCGCAATATACCACAAAGTCATCATTGCCTTCGGGAAGTGACAAGATAGGAGCGGTGGTTAGCTTCGTTTTCAAGATTTGGAATGCGGATTCATGTTCGGTCGCCCAAATGAATTTCTTTCCCTTGTGAGTCAATGCGGTTAGAGGACGTGCAATCAAAGAGAAATTTTCGATGAATCTACGATAGTACCCGGCGAGACCCAAAAATTGACGAATGTGAGTAGGAGTAGTAGGAGTCTCCCATTTGCTAATGGCATCGATTTTCGTTGGATCGACTTTAATACCTTGGTCACTTACAACATGACCGAGAAATTGAACTTCCTTTAACCAAAATTCACACTTGGAGAATTTGGCATAGAGTTGTTCTTGTCTTAAAAGTTCAAGCACAAGTCGGAGATGTTGTTCATGCTCTTCTTCATTTTTAGAATAAATCAATATGTCATCGATGAACACAATAACGAATTTATCGAGATACGGTTTGCACACGCGGTTCATAAGATCCATGAACACCGCCGGTGCGTTAGTGAGACCAAATGGCATGACAAGGAATTCATAACTACCATAACGAGTTCGGAAAGCGGTTTTGGAGACATCTTCCCCCTTAACCCTCAATTGATGATAACCCGAGCGGAGATCGATTTTCGAATATACACAAGACCCTTGTAGTTGATCAAAGAGGTCATCGATGCGAGGAAGAGGATATCGGTTCTTAACCGTCAATTTATTTAGTTCACGATAATCAATGCACATTCGTAGGGATCCGTCTTTCTTTTTAACAAACAAAATCGGAGCGCCCCAAGGTGAATGGCTAGGTTGGATAAAACCACGATCAAGTAGTTCTTGGATTTGACTTTGCAATTCTTGCATTTCAGATGGAGCGAGTCTATATGGTGCACGCGCTACGGGTGCGGCTCCCGGAATAAGATCGATTTGGAATTCAACCGGTCGATGAGGCGGAAGACCCGGCAATTCGTCGGGAAATACATCGGAATAGTCACTAACAATTGGCACATCATCGATGTGCTTCTCATCGGACTCGACTTTCTTAACGTGAGCAAGGATCGCAAAACAACCCTTACGGAGTAGTTTTCTAACTTTAACACACGAAACGAGGTTGAGTCCGGTGCAACTCTTATCGCCATAGACGATCAAAGGTTCACCATTCTCGATAGGAATTCGGATTGCGTTAAGATCACAAAGAATGTGAGATTTCGTTTTGACTAACCAATTCATACCGATTATTACATCAAAGCTTCCTAGTTCCATGGGTATCAAATCAATTTCAAATTCCTTACCCAAAATGTTTATCGTACACCCCCGGTAATATGTGTCGGCACTTAATAGTTTCCCGTTAGCCACTTCAATGGTATAAGTGGTATCTAATGGAAGAGGTGGAGTGTTAAAAGAATGAGTCAAAGTCTTGGATACAAAGCATTTATCGGCACCTGAATCGAATAAGCAAGAGACATAAGAATTGTTGAGAAGAAACGTACCCGTGACTAGTTCAGTGTCATCCCGGGCTTCCTCGGTGTTTATGTTGAAAGCTCGGCCGCGCGTATTGGGGTTATCTTTCTTCTTTGGGCATGCATTTCTATAATGACCCGTTTGGCCACATTCGTAACAAGTGCCCGTCTTTGGTGCATTGGGCCACTTTCGAGCGACGGGAGTGGCACTTTTACAATCGTTGGCCTTATGACCAACTCCTTGGCACCGGTGGCAAATTAACTTACTACATTCGCCAAAGTGATGTTTGTTGCATTTGTTGCAAAGAGGTAGGTTCCCGGCATAACCTTTCTTGCCGTCGGAGGTGTAAGGCTTCTTAGCAAAGTTGTTGTTGCTTGATTGGGAGGGTTCCCACTTTCTTTTGTTGCCGCCCGATTTATCCTCGGCCTTAGGTGCCGGAACTATGATTTCGTCAACCGTTTCAATTAGTTGGCGAGCCATGTTCATAGCGGCTTGATGAGTAGTGGGTTTGGATGACATCACCCCTTGTTTGATGCTTTTTGGGAGACCGAGCATGTAGAGCTCAATCCTTTGAGATTCGGGGTTAACAAGATTAGGACACATCAAGGATAGTTCGGCGAAGCGTTGATTATAAGCTTTAAGATCATTTCCGACCGCTTTCAAAGCTCTTAGTTCTTCCTCAAGCTTTCGGGTTTCTTCGCGCGAAAAATATTCAACAATCATCTTTTCCTTTAGATCGGCCCAAGAGAGGGCATGAGCTTCATCGGTACCCACCGATTGAACATAGGTGTTCCACCATGTTAGAGCAATTCCGGAGAAAGTGTGAGTGGAGTATTTGACCTTGTCTTGATCCCGGCAACCGCTTATGCTAAAGACGGCCTCGGTTTGTTCAAACCAACGAGTAAGCACAACCGGTCCCCCGGTTCCATCATAAGTGTGGGGTTTGCACCCCATGAAAGCTTTGTAGGAGCACCCTTCGCTAGAGTTACC
The DNA here is from genome assembly GCF_046630445.1 of Rutidosis leptorrhynchoides. Taxonomy (NCBI): domain Eukaryota; kingdom Viridiplantae; phylum Streptophyta; class Magnoliopsida; order Asterales; family Asteraceae; genus Rutidosis; species Rutidosis leptorrhynchoides. The sequence continues at coordinate 114,297,975 of NC_092333.1, forward strand.
GGCTCCTTGGTTGTTGTTGTTGTTGTTGTTGTTGTGGTTGTTATTATTATTGTTGTTGGATGAGTGACCGGCCATGGCCGCATCTACGGCGGTGGCTATCATCCGTTCGAGAGCTTGTTCGGGAGTTTCATTGCGGCGTACACGACGAGGAGCCATTGTTCCTTCAAGACACAAGAATATCATTGATTAGTATTCTCAATAATACTAACCGTGATATAGAATAAAGATAAAGAGAAGTTTTTCCTCGACTCGCCTTAAATTCTTTATGTCATAATGTCGGAACGTTCATATGAGTCACCGTAATATAATCCCGGAAATTATATTACCCTGATTCATATGTGCATTCGACATCATTTCATATAGTCAAGGTGGCGCGTCAATCAAATTAAACAACGTGAGATTAAGATGAACTAAGAGTAGATATGAGTAGAAGCGTTCGAATATAAATGCACAAGTAGTCAAGTAATTCCTACTTCAAGTCTATATGCCGGTTGTAGTCTAGACTCACCAATGTACCCTATGACTCGGGGTTGACACTAATGAACTCTAAATCCCTACAACCAACGCTCTGATACCATCTGTAGCGACCCGACCAAATCGTCATTGACGGCGCCGTCTACTTAGGTCCCGTTACGTGGTCATAAGTCTTTAAAACAACGTTTGACCAAAAGATATGTCGCATTCATTTCAAATGTAAAGGTTGTTCAAGTTTTACAAGAATAGTTCCACCACAAGTTACGATACAAAGTTTTAAGTACAAATGAAACTTATGCGACACAATTTAAAAGTATCCAAAAGACGCTCCATGTATGCATGTATACTCGACATCCAATGCAAGTATCAAAATAATGAGCGGAAGCATGTATCATGTATCGTTCAAGGACCTGAGAAAAACATAGAAATCTGTCAACGAAAACGTTGGTGAAATCATAGGTTTAAGTAAGTAAGTACAAGGGAACCACAAGATTTGCATCAATGAAATAATAGTAATACATTCCAAAAGTTTGTTTCACGAGCACCCAATTATCAAAGCTTAACATTCCATCCATTGTATACCCCATCCATAGTGCTAGAACAAACACTGATTCTCAAAAATATATTTCATCCGTAGACGGTAGCGAACCGTCAAAGATGAGGGTTGTCGACCCATATGGCCATATAACATAAGTTCTCTCTTACACCCGGCAAGTGTAACTAATGATAATCGAATTGAGGATTTTTGTTCTAAACTCGTATGTAGAATGTTTGTTTTCCCGTTCTTGTGTTCACTTAGTTCAAAAGAATCGTTTATATTTTCTCATCCCAAATATAAGTTCAAAAAGAGTAAAAGTGGGACTATGATCTCACCTTGAGTGCACGTATGAAAAGTACTTCACAAAGTAACGTGTGCGAAGGATAGTGCTAGTCTTGACCTAAACAAATAGGTCATATCAATAACGGTAAACACGATAAGTCAAGGATGTTCAATTAGTCCTATGGCTCGTTACGACTCGATTATTTAGCATGTGAAATCAAATTGTCAAGTTTCATGCAAGATACAAGTATATAAACAAGTTAGGAAGGTTACATAATCATTTGGTTAAGTTTGACAAAAAGTCAAACTTTGGTCGGTCAAAGTCAACGAAAAAGTCAACACGTTCGGGTCGTGTCCCGAACTATTTTTCTGAGGTTTTTAATCATGTATGAGCATGTTAGGACAAGTTACATGTGAATCGGAGGTGCGTAGCATAGCAAACATTATTCAAAAATTGACCAAGTTGGACAGACCAGAATGGCGCGCCGCGCGGGTATATGGCGCGCCGCGCCATTACCTGTGCAGAGAATTCTGGCAGTTTTTAAGTTTTATGCACGAACCTAACTTCAAACAATCACCATTTATGATCCGCAAACAATCAAGACAAGTATCTTATACCGTTGGGAAGGTAATTTGACGAGAAAAACAACTAAACACATTTCATCAATCAATCTACCTATTACAACAACCAAAACCGCATCTAATGCTTAACATTAACCGCATACAAGTTCATAAATGCAATTCAATGATTCGGGCAACCAATTTACATGAATGATATGCCGTTTCGAAGGTAATCAAGCATACAATCCAACTAAACACTTACCAATAATAATCCATGGCATTCAATGCATCAAAAGTCCATTTCAAATTCATCAAACCCTAACCCAAATTCACCAAAATCAATAATCAAGTTCATGAAGTTTTCTAAGGCAACCTACACATCAAATTGAAGCTAGTGATACAAGGAACACAATTAGAACATGAACTTTTAACATCTAACAACATATGATCATCCAAACTTCAAGAACAACACACCAAAATTCAAGTTCATGCTAGTTACACTAAAACAACGAGATCGAGCATATAAATTATATATTCATGTTAGACTTGAGCCATAGACACTAATTAACACTTTTATAAGTTAAAAACATCAAGAACACAAAATCTAGTGATTTTAGAAAGTTACCCAAATGAGATGAAGTTGGTACCAAAATGAAGAGGATGAAGAGAGGATCACGAATATGTAATTTATTTTGTTGTAAGCCTCCTAGATCGAATTTAGATGATGATTGAATGAATTTGGATAATTGGGTGTGTGTTCTTGCTAGAGAGAAAGAGAGAGATGGAGATGATAATGAATGGGTGAAAGGGGTTTGACCCTTTGACCTAGTCAAGGGTTTGATCCCTTGTCAAGTTTAGTCCCTCAACTTTCATTCGGGTGCGGGAATTACCTAAACGAGATAATTTAAAACGAGTATCAACGGGAGATGTTATAAACATATAACGGACTTTATATTAGTATAACGGAAAAGTAAACGGAAAAAGGTGGGATGTTACAGTGTTCATGGACCTTATGAACCGAGTGTGTGGACCATACCTTGACAAGTTTGTCATTGTTTTCATTGATGACATACTTATTTACTCAAAGAATGACCAAGAACACGGTGAACATTTGAGAAAGGTGTTAGAAGTATTGAGGAAGGAAGAATTGTACGCTAAGTTTTCAAATTGTGCATTTTGGTTGGAAGAAGTTCAATTCCTCGGTCACATAGTGAACAAAGAAGGTATTAAGGTGGATCCGGCAAAGATAGAAACTGTTGAAAAGTGGGAAACCCCGAAAACTCCGAAACACATACGCCAGTTTTTAGGACTAGCTGGTTACTACAGAAGGTTCATCCAAGACTTTTCCAGAATAGCAAAACCCTTAACTGAATTAACGCATAAAGGGAAGAAATTTGAATGGAATGATGAACAAGAGAAAGCGTTTCAGTTATTGAAGAAAAAGCTAACTACGGCACCTATATTGTCATTGCCTGAAGGGAATGATGATTTTGTGATTTATTGTGACACATCAAAGCAAGGTCTCGGTTGTGTATTAATGCAACGAACGAAGGTGATTGCTTATGCGTCTAGACAATTGAAGATTCACGAACAAAATTATACGACGCATGATTTGGAATTAGGCGCGGTTGTTTTTGCATTAAAGACTTGGAGGCACTACTTATATGGGGTCAAAAGTATTATATATACCGACCACAAAAGTCTTCAACACATATTTAATCAGAAACAACTGAATATGAGGCAGCGTAGGTGGATTGAATTATTGAATGATTACGACTTTGAGATTCGTTACCACCCGGGGAAGGCAAATGTGGTAGCCGATGCCTTGAGCAGGAAGGACAGAGAACCCATTCGAGTAAAATCTATGAATATAATTATTCATAATAACCTTACTACTCAAATAAAGGAGGCGCAATAAGGAGTTTTAAAAGAGGGAAATTTAAAGGATGAAATACCCAAAGGATCGAAGAAGCATCTTAATATTCGGGAAGACGGAACCCGGTATAGGGCTGAAAGGATTTGGGTACCAAAATTTGGAGATATGAGAGAAATGGTACTTAGAGAAGCTCATAAAACCAGATACTCAATACATCCTGGAACGGGGAAGATGTACAAGGATCTCAAGAAACATTTTTGGTGGCCGGGTATGAAAGCCGATGTTGCTAAACACGTAGGAGAATGTTTGACGTGTTCTAAGGTCAAAGCTGAGCATCAGAAACCATCAGGTCTACTTCAACAACCCGAAATCCCGGAATGGAAATGGGAAAACATTACCATGGATTTCATCACTAAATTGCCAAGGACTGCAAGTGGTTTTGATACTATTTGGGTAATAGTTGATCGTCTCACCAAATCAGCACACTTCCTGCCAATAAGAGAAGATGACAAGATGGAGAAGTTAGCACGACTGTATTTGAAGGAAGTCGTCTCCAGACATGGAATACCAATCTCTATTATCTCTGATAGGGATGGCAGATTTATTTCAAGATTCTGGCAGACATTACAGCAAGCATTAGGAACTCGTCTAGACATGAGTACTGCCTATCATCCACAAACTGATGGGCAGAGCGAAAGGACGATAAAAACGCTTGAAGATATGCTACGAGCATGTGTTATTGAAGACATGGGATCGACATCTACCGTTAGCAGAATTTTCCTACAACAACAGCTACCATTCAAACATTGAGATGGCGCCGTTTGAAGCACTTTATGGTAGAAAGTGCAGGTCTCCGATTTGTTGGAGTGAAGTGGGGGATAGACAGATTATGGGTCCGGAGATTATACAAGAAACTACCGAGAAGATCATCCAAATTCAACAACGGTTGAAAACCGCCCAAAGTCGACAAAAGAGCTACGCTGACATTAAAAGAAAAGATATAGAATTTGAAATTGGAGAGATGGTCATGCTTAAAGTTGCACCTTGGAAAGGCGTTGTTCGATTTGGTAAACGAGGGAAATTAAATCCAAGGTATATTGGACCATTCAAGATTATTGATCGTGTCGGACCAGTAGCTTACTGACTTGAGTTACCTCAACAACTCACGGCTGTACATAACACTTTCCATGTCTCGAATTTGAAGAAATGTTTTTCTAAAGAAGATCTCACTATTCCGTTAGATGAAATCTAAATCAACGAAAAACTTCAATTCATGGAAGAACCCGTCGAAATAATGGATCGTGAGGTTAAAAGACTTAAGCAAAACAAGATACCAATTGTTAAGGTTCGATGGAATGCTCGTAGAGGACCCGAGTTCACCTGGGAGTGTGAAGATCAGATGAAGAAGAAATACCCGCATCTATTTCCAGAAGATTCGTCAACACCTTCAACAGCTTAAAATTTCGGGACGAAATTTATTTAACGGGTAGGTACTGTAGTGACCCGAACTTTTCCATGTTTATATATATTAATTGAGATTGATATTTACATGATTAAATTTTTCCAACATGTTAAGCAATCAAACTTGTTAAGACTTGATTAATTGAAATATGTTTCATATAGACAATTGACCACCCAAGTTGACCGGTGATTCACGAACGTTAAAACTTGTAAAAACTATATGATGACATATATATGGATATATATATAGTTAACATGATACTATGATAAGTAAACATATCATTAAGTATATTAACAATGAACTACATATGTAAAAACAAGACTACTAACTTAATGATTTTTAAACGAGACATATATGTAACGATTATCGTTGTAAAGACATTTAATGTATATATATCATATTAAGAGATATTCATACATGATAATATCATGATAATATAATAATTTAAAATCTCATTTGATATTATAAACATTGGGTTAACAACATTTAACAAGATCGTTAACCTGAAGGTTTCAAAACAACACTTACATGTAACGACTAACGATGACTTAACGACTCAGTTAAAATGTATATACATGTAGTGTTTTAATATGTATTTATACACTTTTGAAAGACTTCAATACGCTTATCAAAATACTTCTACTTAACAAAAATGCTTACAATTACATCCTCGTTCAGTTTCATCAACAATTCTACTCGTATGCACCCGTATTCGTACTCGTACAATACACAGCTTTTAGATGTATGTACTACTGGTATATACACTCCAATGATCAGCTCTTAACAGCCCATGTGAGTCACCTAACACATGTGGGAACCATCATTTGGCAACTAGCATGAAATATCTCATAAAATTACAAAAATATGAGTAATCATTCATGACTTATTTACATGAAAACAAAATTACATATCCTTTATATCTAATCCATACACCAACGACCAAAAACACCTACAAACACTTTCATTCTTCAATTTTCTTCATCTAATTGATCTCTCTCAAGTTCTATCTTCAAGTTCTAAGTGTTCTTCATATATTCTACAAGTTCTAGTTACATAAAATCAAGAATACTTTCAAGTTTGCTAGCTCACTTCCAATCTTGTAAGGTGATCATCCAACCTCAAGAAATCTTTGATTCTTACAGTAGGTTATCATTCTAATACAAGGTAATAATCATATTCAAACTTTGGTTCAATTTCTATAACTATAACAATCTTATTTCAAGTGATGATCTTACTTGAACTTGTTTTCGTGTCATGATTCTGCTTCAAGAACTTCGAGCCATCCAAGGATCCATTGAAGCTAGATCCATTTTTCTCTTTTCCAGTAGGTTTATCCAAGGAACTTAAGGTAGTAATGATGTTCATAACATCATTTGATTCATACATATAAAGCTATCTTATTCGAAGGTTTAAACTTGTAATCACTAGAACATAGTTTAGTTAATTCTAGACTTGTTCGCAAACAAAAGTTAATCCTTCTAACTTGACTTTTAAAATCAACTAAACACATGTTCTATATCTATATGATATGCTTACTTAATGATTTAAAACCTGGAAACACGAAAAACACCGTAAAACCGGATTTACGCCGTCGTAGTAACACCGCGGGCTGTTTTGGGTTAGTTAATTAAAAACTATGATAAACTTTGATTTAAAAGTTGTTATTCTGAGAAAATGATTTTTATTATGAACATGAAACTATATCCAAAAATTATGGTTAAACTCAAAGTGGAAGTATGTTTTCTAAAATGGTCATCTAGACGTCGTTCTTTCGACTGAAATGACTACCTTTACAAAAACGACTTGTAACTTATTTTTTAGACTATAAACCTATAATTTTTCTGTTTAGATTCATAAAATTGAGTTCAATATGAAACCATAGCAATTTGATTCACTCAAAACGAATTTAAAATGAAGAAGTTATGGGTAAAACAAGATTGGATAATTTTTCTCATTTTAGCTACGTGAAAATTGGTAACAAATCTATTCCAACCATAACTTAATCAACTTGTATTGTATATTATGTAATCTTGAGATACCATAGACACGTATACAATGTTTCGACCTATCATGTCGACACATCTATATATATTTCGGAACAACCATAGACACTCTATATGTGAATGTTGGAGTTAGCTATACAGGGTTGAGGTTGATTCCAAAATATATATAGTTTGAGTTGTGATCAATACTGAGATACGTATACACTGGGTCGTGGATTGATTCAAGATAATATTTATCGATTTATTTCTTTACATCTAACTGTGGACAACTAGTTGTAGGTTACTAACGAGGACAGCTGACTTAATAAATTTAAAACATCAAAATATATTAAAAGTGTTGTAAATATATTTTGAACATACTTTGATATATATGTATATATTGTTATAGCTTCGTGAATCAACCAGTGGCCAAGTCTTACTTTCCGATGAAGTAAAAATCTGTGAAAGTGAGTTTCATTTGCCTTTTTACCCTTTATATTTTTGGGCTGAGAATACATGCGCTGCTTTTATAATTGTTTTACGAAATAGACACAAGTAATCGAAACTACATTCTATGGTTGAATTATTAAACTGAATATGCCCCTTTTTATTAAGTCTGGTAATCTAAGAATTAGGGAACAGACACCCTAATTGACGCGAATCCTAAAGATAGATCTATTGGGCCTAACAAACCCCATCCAAAGTACCGGATGCTTTAGTACTTCGAAATTTATATCATATCTTAAGGGTGTCCCGGAATGATGGGGATATTCTTATATATGCATCTTGTTAATGTCGGTTACCAGGTGTTCAATCCATATGAATGATATTTTTATCTCTATGTATGGGATGTGTATTGAAATATGAAATCTTGTGGTCTATTATTATGATTTGATATATATAGGTTAAACCTATAACTCACCAACATTTTTGTTGACGTTTTAAGCATGTTTATTCTCAGGTGATTATTAAGAGCTTCCGCTGTCGCATACTTAAATAAGGACGAGATTTGGAGTTCATGCTTGTATGATATTGTGTAAAAACTGCATTCAAGACACTTATTTTGTTTTAACATATTTGTATTGTAAACCATTATGTAATGGTCGTGTGTAAACAGGATATTTTAGATTATCATTATTTGATAATCTACGTAAAGCTTTTTAAACCTTTATTGATGAAGTAAAGGTTATGGTTTGTTTTAAAATGAATGCAGTCTTTGAAAAACGTCTCATATAGAGGTTAAAACCTCGCAACAAAATCAATTAATATGGAACGTTTTTAATCACTAAGAACGGGACATTTCAACTCTTGTGAAGATTTCCAGCCTACAATCTAGAAGCCCACCTTCTAGATATTCAAAGTAGGCAACCTTGACAACTCATATGGAGGTAGCAAAGTTGATGATGATGACGGCCGCCAACCTTCTCTGTTCACACCATTCCACCGCCATAGAATTTTTACTATAAATAGAGGTGCAAACCTCAGTTGTAAATCATCCAAATCACTTAGAGAAGTGTAATCACAACCTAGATAGTGTGTGTGAGTTTGAGAGTTTTTTTTGTAAGAGTTTTGTAATACTCTGTAAATCTATTCTTGTGAGTAATAGAGTTGTTTTTCTCTCAAATTTAAATCTCCCAACGTCCAGGCGATCCTCTCTTCCTAACAAGTGGTATCAAGAGCTTGGTTAGAGACGTTGGTCGAGTTTTGGGTTTTCTGAAGTTTTCTCAAAATCCAATTTTGAGTGTACCATTGGATTCGTCTCGTCGAACCGAGTCCAACGCAAAAAACGGTGACTTAAATGGAGTTATAACGAGCCCAGAAAACGCGGTCAAAGTTTGGTCAACTCGCCGGAATCTCGCCGGAGAAGACGACCGGTGCCGGAATTTTCGCCGGAGAAGACGATCACTGAAGCAATTCACTGTAGCAGCTGGCGGCACTGTAGCAAGTCACTGTAGCGATACTGTAGCAATTCTAAAATTTTACAATTTGGTCCCTGAAATTTTCAGAATTTCATTTTTGGTCCTTGAAGTTTTTAAAAATTATAATTTTGCCTCGTAAGTGGAATTTAAGCCGCGAAGTGTCTATTCCACCATTTTCAACCGTTCCGGACGTAACGGTGATCTCTGTTTTCTACAATTCAACCTCATTTGTGTTAAAAAATTATTTGTAAGGTGATAATGTCCACAAAAGAGTCAACATCATCTTCCGGAGCTATGATTATGCTCACAGCCACAAACTACACGTTGTGGAAACCTTGGATGGAAGATCTCCTTAGCTGTAAGGATTTGATCGATCCTATTGAATTGAAGGGTATAAACCCTGATTCTGCCAAAGAGAAAGAGTGGAAGAAATCAAACCGAAAAACTATTGGTCAGATCCGTCAATGGATTGATCATAGTGTCTTCCACCATGTTGCACAAGAGACAGACGCATATGTCCTCTGGAAAAAGTTGGAGGACATGTATCAGGCCAAGACTGCTCGGAATAAAGCCCTGCTGATGAGGCGTTTAGTCAACATGAAGCTCAAAAGTGGAACTTCAGTTGCCGAGCATACCAGTGAGTTCCAGAGCTTGGTCAACCAGTTATCTTCTGTAGAGATGCCGCTTGGCGATGAAGTTCAGGCGCTACTGCTACTTAGTTCCCTTCCCGATAGTTGGGAAACGCTGGTAGTAACACTCAGCAACTCAGCCCCGAATGGCAAACTTACCATGTCAATGGTCAAGGATGCCCTATTCAGTGAAGAGGCAAGGAGAAAGGACATGGGCACAGATCAGACCCATGCCTTTGTCACAGAGAATCAGGGGAGACAGCGAATGAGTAGCAAAAATAAATGTAGAGGCAGAAGCAAGAGCAGGGGCAGGTCAGCTGATGGCAGAAAACCAACATATAAATGCCATCATTGTGGATTAGAGGGACATATGAAGAAGAACTGCTATAGATTGAAAGAGGAACAAGGTCAAAGTAGTTCACAGCCGAAGAATAAGGGTGGAGAAACATTAGTGACTATCCCTGGTGATGTAGCTTATTGTTCAACCCATGATGAGACATGCCTTCACGTCTCACGAGAAGACACAGAATGGGTGGTAGATACTGCAGCTTCCTACCACGTGACTCCATACAAGGAATACTTCACAACATACAAAGCTGGAGACTTTGGAGCTGTGAAGATGGGAAATTCCAGTTCCGCTGAGATTGTCGGAATTGGTGATGTCAAGATAAAGACAAGTTTCGGGAGCACAATCACTCTGAAGGATGTCCGCCATGTGCCAGATCTTCGGCTGAATCTACTTTCCGGAGTAGCTCTCGATAAACAGGGCTATGATAGTCATTTCAGTAGAGGCACATGGAAATTGTCAAGAGGCGCTATGATAGTCGCTCGAGGACACATTTGTGGCACACTGTACAAGACTCATGTGAAGATCTGCACAGACAGCATTAATGTTGCAGAAAAGGAGGCTTCACAAAATTTATGGCACCAGAGACTCGGTCACATGAGTGAGAAAGGGTTGTCTACCCTAATAAAGAAGGAGCTTATCAATGTAGACAAGGACGCTGCACTAGATCTTTGCAATCATTGTCTGTTTGGTAAGCAACATAGAGTCTCGTTTAATTCCTCTTCAACGAGAAAATCAGAGTTACTCAGTCTGGTACACTCTGATGTTTGCGGTTCCTTGGAGGTTAAATCAATTGGTGGCAATCGATACTTTCTGACGTTTATCGATGATACTTCTCGAAATGTGTGGGTATATTTCTTACGGACGAGGGACCAGGTGTTCGATTACTTCAAACAGTTCCATGTCATGGTAGAACGTGAGACAGGAAAGAAGTTAAAGTGTCTTCGATCCGACAACGGCGGTGAATACTCTTCCAGGCAGTTCGATGCCTATTGCAGATCATATGGCATACGACATGAGAAGACGGTCCCACGTACCCCTCAACATAATGGTATAGCAGAAAGAATGAACCGAACAATCATGGAACGTGTTCGGAGCATACTCAGTATGGCTAAGCTGCCAAAGCCATTCTGGGGAGAAGCAGTCAGAGCCGCTTGTTATTTAATCAATCGATCTCCATCAGTACCACTGAATTTTGAAGTTCCGGAGAAAATTTGGTCTGGAAAGGATCCATCATACTCTCACTTAAGAGTATTTGGATGTTTGGCGTACGCACATGTATCCAAGAAGCTCAGGCAGAAGCTGGATGCAAGGACCACTCCATGCATATTCATAGGCTATGGAGATGAAGAATTTGGATACAGATTATGGGATCCAAAGGAGAAAAAGGTGATCAGAAGTAGGGACGTGGTGTTCCATGAAAGCCAGACAATAGAAGATATCGAAAAGCCCACAATATCTCAGAAGTCAAATGTTGCTGCTCAGGTGCCAGAGGCAACAACGGAATCATTCATGAGAAATGAATTTTCAGTGCAAGAAGAAATGCCAGAAGTAGAAGATAATGAGGAAAATGACGGTGCTGAGCAGGGGGAGCCACAACCCCATCTGCTAGACGTTCCAGCACCATCACAAGGTCAAGATGATGGTGGATCTCCTCAGAATGTTCCAGAAGTTCGTAGATCTGAACGAGGTCGGATACCATCGAGTAGATATCCAGAATCCGAGTACCATCTACTTACTGAAGATGGAGAACCGGAGAGTTTTCATGAAGCAGTAACTCATAAGGATAAAGAAAAATGGTTGCTCGCAATGCAGGATGAGATGGATTCTCTGCAGAAAAATCAAACTTATGAGATTGTAGAACTTCCACGCGGGAAGAAGGCACTGAAAAATAAATGGGTGTTCAAGCTGAAAAAGGATGGTAGTGGAAAAGTGGTGAAATACAAAGCACGACTTGTAGTCAAAGGATTCCAACAGAAGAAAGGGATTGATTTTGACGAGATATTTTCACCAGTAGTCAAGATGACTTCAATTAGAGTCATACTTGGATTGGTCGCAAGTATGAACTTGGAGCTTGAACAGATGGATGTAAAGACAGCTTTTCTTCATGGAGATTTACATGAAGAAATTTACATGGAGCAGCCAGAAGGTTTTGAGGTTTCAGGAGATAACCTCGTATGCAAGCTGAAGAAAAATTTGTACGGTTTGAAGCAGGCACCTAGGCAGTGGTACAAGAAGTTTGACTCGTGCATGGTGAGTCACAGGTACAAGAAAACTGCAGCAGATGAGTGTGTCTACATTCAGAAGTTTTCTGAAGGAGATTTCGTTGCTCTTCTACTTTATGTAGACGATATTTTGATCGTAGGGAAAGACGCAACGAAGATCAACCAGCTGAAGAAGGAACTCTCTAAGTCTTTTGACATGAAAGACTTAGGACAGGCTCAACAGATTTTGGGAATGCAGATAACCCGAGACAGGAAGAATAAAAGGTTATGGCTATCTCAGGAGAAGTATATTGAACGAGTGCTTTCACGTTTTCAATATGAACAATGCCAAACCTGTTAGCATTCCATTAGCTAACCATTTCAAGTTAAGCAAGAGTTCTTGTCCCTCATCCAAGGAAGAGATCGGGGAGATGTCGTCAGTACCATATTCTTCAGCAGTTGGAAGTTTGATGTATGCGATGGTGTGTACAAGGCCCGATATTGCTCATGCAGTGGGAACGGTGAGTCGTTTTCTCTCGAACCCCGGGAAAGAGCATTGGGAGGCGGTAAAATGGATTCTCAGATATCTTAAAGGTACAAAGAATCTATGTCTTTGTTACGGGGGAGCTGATCCAATCTTGGAAGGCTATACAGATGCGGATATGGCCGGAGATCCTGATAGTAGGAAATCTACTTCAGGATTCATTTACACTTTTGCAGGGGGAGCTGTTTCATGGCAGTCAAGACTACAGAGGTGTGTTGCATTATCCACAACTGAAGCAGAGTATATTGCTGCCGCAGAAGCTGGAAAAGAAATGTTGTGGTTAAAGCGTTATCTTCAAGAATTTGGAATCAAGCAAAAGGAGTACAAGGTATATTGTGACAGTCAAAGTGCTATAGATTTGAGTAAGAACTCCATGTACCATTCTCGTACAAAACATATTGATATTCGCTATCATTGGATACGCGAGGTAATTGATCGACAACTGTTGAGACTAGTGAAGATCCATACAAAGGAGAATCCTGCGGATATGTTAACAAAGGTGGTGACTCGAGAGAAGTTGGAGTTATGCAGAGACATAACTGGAATGTTTGTGGATTCGGCTGGAGGGGGAGAATTGAAGATTTCCAGCCTACAATCTAGAAGCCCACCTTCTAGATATTCAAAGTAGTCAACCTTGACAACTCATATGGAGGTAGCAAAGTTGATGATGATGACGGCCGCCAACCTTCTCCGTTCACACCATTCCACCGCCATAGAATTTTTACTATAAACAGAGGTGCAAACCTCAGTTGTAAATCATCCAAATCACTTAGAGAAGTGTAATCACAACCTAGATAGTGTGTGTGAGTTTGAGAGTTTTTTTTGTAAGAGTTTTGTAATACTTTGTAAATCTATTCTTGTGAGTAATAGAGTTGTTTTTCTCTCAAATTTAAATCTCCCAACGTCCAGGCGATCCTCTCTTCCTAACATCTTGCCCATTCGAATGGTTTAAGGATCGAGTCCATATAATGCTATTCAGGTTTCCGTCCGAAAGCACGTGTGTGCGAGGAAAATGATAAGTTGAGTGGGTTATCAGCTATCATCAGTGATTCCAGATACATGATAAAAAATCGGTTGCATTTGTAGTGTATTCCCGAAAACAATCGGGTGCATTTTTCATTTGCCGAATACACTACAAAGCATATCTCATGCCTTTTTCTATCCTAAACTGAACATTGGAGATGGTGGAAATCACGTGACTATGTGTAAATTCCGTATGGCCAAGAGATTGGGAGTTGTCTAACTGACGAACTAAAAGTAAATAAATCAATTGTATTTCTAACATGTTATAGAATTGTAATGTTTATAATTGGTAAGTGATGAATTAGAGTGACAACGTATATTTTTTCTTGTACAGGTTCTGTGTTTAAATGTGTCGATGATGCTGGAAGACATGAGATATACAAATTTTGGGTGTGCACAGTACTGGGAAGAAACTTGCTGAAGATTTCGAGTTTGAAATGCCAATATTTGTAAATTCATATTTTTTTGACTTTCTGTTTATTTATAAACCTTTTTTTTTTTTTTTTTTTTTTTTTTTTTTGCTTGGTGCTGATAATTGAGGATTAGTTCTTTTTGTTACAGCTAGTCTTCCGTACTGTTGGGTATTCGGGGCTGAATATATTAAATCTTGTCAATGAAGCTGGACTAATTAATGGTCATAAGTGTTATTAGTTTGTGGTCATAAGCTGGACTAATCAATGAAGCTAGTCTTTCATTTGTGGGAAATTAACGGGTTTTCAAGGGTGATTTAGTCATTAATCGTGTTTTAAAATTTGATAGGTATCTATTAAGAGAAGGAGGTTGGTAGTACATGAATCGGATTCATATATTATTGGCACCTTTATTTCTTCAAATTTGATGATGATGATGATTGGGGGTAGTAATCACCACCTTCTAGGTATATATCACTACTAATTTTACTAATTAAAGAGCTTTTTCTATTTATTAGTTTGTGCTGCTTTGAATTTGATGATGATGCTTATGATTTTGGATAATTGATTACCTACAATATATTATTTATAAAGTGAAAAACCTAAAATCGGTTATTGAACTATGTTATGTTAATGAATCTTACACTGTGTGTGGTCTAGCAAGTAGAAAAAAAATGAGGTTATACTAAAGTCAGACCAAGTAAGATTCTTTAATTCAATTTTTTTGTGTTTAACATTTGATGATTCTGATGGGGAATTAGGACAATCTAGTTGGGAGTGGATATAGAGTCCACTTCATTACTCACATATTAAAATGATTGCTTATATAGTTATGCTCACCGACCCCTCGAATTTAGTTATGCTTTAATTCTTGAGAACGATATCGAGGTATTATGATGTTAGTCAGTCAAGTCGACACTATGTATACACGTTGGATTATATGATTTAGTATTGTTGCAGTGGCAAGTTATGGCTACATGAGCTGTTACATTAGTATAATTTGAGGATATATTTTCATTTGGAGTTATTACATTATTATACTTGCTTTGAGCTCCATACGATAACCTGGTAAAATGGGTAGGTACACTCGGTTATTATATGTCTAGCCGTTTGCATTTGAATTTGTTAACATACTGAACTTATGTTTCGATCCCACAATTTAAAGTAATTATCAGAGACATCTAAAATTGAACTTTTTAATAAATAATGTAAATCTTAAAATTAATCTTAGTTTACAACAAAAACAAAACCCAATACCACATAAGTGGTGTATGCGGGATGTGAGATGTAGACAATCCTTCCCCTATCTGAGAGTAAAGACAAGTCATTTCTCCACCAGTGAAAACACTCTCAAATAGGGAAAGCCCTCCCTCTCTATTCGACGGATAGAGAGATTGTTTCTGAGTGGACCTCCGGCCAATAAGTAGGAAGAAATTTTTAAAAAATAAAATAAAATTTAGACGTCATGAAAATGGTAAAATCAAATTTCCATGGGTTTTAAATCCTGCCTGAAATTTAATTTATGCTCTTACTTTTATATTTTTAGTGATTAAAATTAATGGTATCAAACATGCTTACAAACTATGTTATGACTATTTTTTTGAAAGGCAAGGTCTCAAAGTACTAGACAATGGAGATAGAACTTGTGTCTTCAATATATTATGATTATTCTAAGATTAAACCATTTGTCCTAAAATCTTACCTGTAAAGCTACTTTAAGACTACACCAAATTTCTTAGTTCTAAAAAGAATACTAAAAGGTCAGCTTGACTTTACTAGTTGACTATGTATGTTGACTTAAAAGTGTACATTAAGTATAAAATACTTTCATTTCAAATATCATATTGACCACAACTTGTTAATATGAATAGGTATACACATATCTATATTGGATATCACTTTTTATACTATAAATATAAGTACAGGAAGTGAACTGAGAACATATATTGCATACAGTTTCAAAGAAATGGTAAGTGTTATAAAAGTTAAATTGGATGTTAATTTTATTATTATTATAGATATTGTATAGTAGATTTTTTGAGTATAAATATGTGTGTTATGAGTTTATAAAACACACACTAAATATATTCTCTCATATTCTCTCTATATACTTATTAGTAGTCTACAGTCAAGAACTAGGCCACTAAAGGTAGTTATAAGCCTACTGAATTATAACACGTTATCAGCACGAAGTGCTCCGTATAATCAAGGTTTATCTAAGCAAGCACACGTCACTAATCAAGGTAAGAAATTATCTAACTTTTATTAACTTCACTAACATTTATATTTATGTTATTTAAGTTATATATGGTCGGTTATACCGCCTGAATTATATTTCTGTAATCTAACTTTTATTAACTTCACTAACATTTATATTTATGTTATTTAAGTTATATATGGTCGGTTATACCGCCTGAATTATATTTCTGTAATCTAACTTTTATTAACTTCACTAACATTTATATTTATGTTATTTAAGTTATATATGGTCGGTTATACCGCCTGAATTATATTTCTGTAATCTAACTTTCATTAACTTCACTAACATTTATATTTATGTTATTTAAGTTATATATGGTCGATTATACCGCCTGAATTATATTTTCTGTAATCTGACTCTTATTAACTTCACTAACATTTATATTTATGTTAATAAGACCTCATGATTGTACGCAACACGTCATTTGACAACACGGTACTTTATGTACGCAACACGTCATTTGACAACACGGTACCATGGGTCGAGATTAATTCCGATCAATACGAATACGATGGGGTCTTTATATGTTATCTAACATTTATGATTACTTATGCAATTAATCATTATTTATTTCATGCATACTAATGTTTATTCTTAAAAGTAAATCTTAAAAGTTAAAATAAGAAAAAATAGTTTGTATTTTTATTAAAATTAAATCTTAAAAGTTAAAATAAGAAAAAGTAGTTTGTATTTTTATTAAAAGTAAATCTTAAAAGTTAAAATAAGAAAAAATAGTTTGTATTTTTATTAAAAGTAAATCTTAAAAGTTAAAATAAGAAAAAGTAGTTTGTATTTTTATTAAAAGTAAATCTTAAAAGTTAAAATAAGAAAAAGTAGTTTGTATTTTTATTAAAAGTAAATCTTAAAAGTTAAAATAAGAAAAGTAGTTTGTATTTTTATTAAAAGTAAATCTTAAAAGTTAAAATAAGAAAAAGTAGTTTGTATTTTTATTAAAAGTAAATCTTAAAAGTTAAAATAAGAAAAAGTAGTTTGTATTTTTATTAAAAGTAAATCTTAAAAGTTAAAATAAGAAAAAAAAATCTTGTCCTTTATATTACTCATACGCGTTTTGATATAGTGACTTTATTCGTTAACGTCAACTAACGACGTTACAACGGTCATATATACATAACGGTTGTTAACATCAACTGACGACGTTACAACAACTATATTTTTCAAATATAAAATAAACATCTCCGTTTTCACATTTTCACAAATCAATCTTCATTTTTCAGATTACTACTCTCAAAATGTTTTTGTAAAAATGATTCACACAAGGATGATTTTTCCTATTGTATTGGTCATATTAACTATCATCATTGTTGCTAATATACCACCGGGTGAACCTATATTCTATCCTGCCCTTGTGGTTTTATTATTTGTAATCATACCATTATTCTGTTGTTTGCTGCTTATGAATTTAAAATTATTCTAATTTCATTTTATTATTTGTCTATGAATAGAAGTTGATTATGATTATGATTTATGTTATTCATCTTTATGATAATAGAAAATGTCGAATTTGAAAAGGCTTAAATTTGCTCATTTAGAACAAGTGGGAACAACTACTTAACATGGGTTATGAATGTAGAAAAACATCTCGAATCAAACTGTATTTTAGAAACCCTGAATGAAAATAACAATTATTCCGAACAAGAGAAAGCAATAGTAAGTATTTTTTTTAGCAAACATATTGACGAGTCCTTAGAATCTACATATTATATGATCGAAAATCCAAGTGTATTATGGAAAATACTCAAAGATAGATACGATATTAATTATCAAAAAATAAAATAAAAAAATAAAAAAAATAAAAAAAAATAAAAAATAATAACAGTGATCCATGAAAGAATAAAATTAAAGATATTAGTAGACGCTCTTATAAGAATTCCGGAGATTCTTATTAATGATCTGGTAACGTGGATCATCAGTCTAGTATTTCTTGAATACATGAACATCTTGTTTAGCTCTACAAATAAGTCCCAAAAGAAAAGAAAACGAGAGTGAATCTGTTGACAAATCTTGATTAAATTAACCCTGAGCTACCTTGAGACTTGAATGGTTTGAATTTTCTAATATGCCTAGTTTTTTTATGTATCACTCATAAATAAATGGTTTTAGACCATAACGCATATGTTTTATTAAGTGTTATCTTTTATGTACTTCAGATTATAACTTGTTTGCAGGTAATATAATTTGATTATCTTGCTAAAATATAACTCATTATTTGCATATCTTATTTGAAGTTTTAGTATGAATCCTGCAGAAATACAACATCAATTAAATGGTAAAGACCCATGTATTGCAGATAGTAGTAACATACACACTATGATCAAATCTAAGAAATATTTCATTGATTTAAATCAAATGAAGGAATTATAAATAATATATCAGCTCTTGCAAACTTGATATAAGAAACGAAAAGGGCAAAGTTTCATATTACCAAATGGTACGAATTTTTTGGTAAACAATGTCTTGTTTTCTCCCAAATCAAAGAGAAATTTGTTAAGTTTCTCTGATATATATCATAATGGATATGATTATCAGTCAATGATAATCGAAAATGAGAAATATCTATGTAGCACCGAAAAGCGCATAGGATTAAAAGCGCATATGATAAAAAGCGCATATGATGAAAAGCGCAGCGCATATGATTAAAAGCGCATATGATAAAAAGAGCATATGATGAAAAGCGCATCGCATATAATTAAAAGCGCATATAATGAAAAGTGCATATGACGAAAAGCGCAGCACATATGATTAAAAGCGCATATGGTGAAAATGATATATGATGAAAAGCACATATGGTGATTAATGAAAATCACATATGGTGATTAATGAAAAGCACATATAGTGATTAATGAAAAGCACATATAGTGATTAACGAAAAACACATATGGTGATTAATGAAAATCACATATGGCGATTAATGAAAAGCACATTGAGAAATAATCACCAATGTTTCTTGAAAGAATTCAAGGGTATATATATGGACCAATTCATCCATCATGTGGACCATTTTTCTAATAGACGCATCTAACGTATGGTCTCATGTTTGTGTGTTATCAAGCCATAATATGGCATTTGCAAAGTTTCTTGCACAAATTATTAAATTAAGAACATATTATTCTGATTACACCATTAAAAGGATGAGACTTGATAATGCTGGTGAGTTAACATCTCAAGCTTTTAATGATTATTATATGTCTACAAGGATTGTTGTTGAACATCCAGTTGCTCATGTGCATACACAAAATTGGTTTAGCTGAATCAATAGATAAACGCTTACAGCTAATAACTAGACAATTAGAAATGAGTACAAAACTCTCAATATTTATATGGGGACATGTAAATTTACATGATGTGACATTAATTCGCATTAAATCAAGTGCAAGTTATAAATATTCTCCATTACCAACTTAATTTTGGTGGAGACCAAATATTTTCCATCTTAGAACATTTGGTTGTGCAGTGTATTTTTAATTGAACAACCACAACAAATGGTTCCTCAAAGAAGGATTGAAATATATGTTAGATATGAAACATCTTCAATCATAAGATATATTGAACCCATGACGGGTGATGTTTTTACAGCAAGTTTTGTCGATTGTCACTTTAATGAAACATTGTTCCCTATATTAGGGGGAGAAATGAAATATAAATAAAATGATGTTTCATGGTGTGAACATCAATTAAGGAATATTGATCATCGCACAAAAGAATGCGAAAAGAAAGTTCAAATATAATGCATATGCAAGAACTTGCAAATTAATTACTTTATGCATTTAAAGATACAAAAAATAAGTGACAAAATCATATATACCAGCAGTAAATGCTTCAGCTAGAATTGAAATTACAAAATCTGACAATAATGTCACTCATGAGTCTTTGCTACGGCAGAAACGTGGGAGACCAATTGGTTCCAAAGATAAAAATCCTCGAAAAAGAAAATCAGCTGATAATGAGGTAAAAGAAAGTGTTCAACAAGAACCACAAATCAATACTCCTTCTGCAGAGGATATTGATAAATGTAAATACATAAATTGCAATAAATTATGCAATATTATGAAACTGAAATGAAATGAAAAATCTTGATTAGATATTTTCATATAATGTTACAATGACATCATGAATAAAGATGATGATCTGGAACCAAAATCTGTCATTGAATATCAAAATAGACATGATTGAGCTCAACAGAAAGGAGCAATACGAGCTGAATTAGAATCACTCAATAAAAGAAAAGTTTTCGGATAAATCGTTATCACTTTTAAAGATGTGAAACGTATGAGATATAAATGAATTTTTATCCGAAAAAGAAATGTGCAAATGAAGATACAAGGCAAAACTAGACTTGTAACTCAAGATTTCCCACAAAGACCAGAAATGAATTATGAGGAAAACTTATCCTTATGTAATGGATACAATTACTTATTAGATACTTAATCAACCTGGTAGTTACTTAAATGCATCTCATGGATGTTGTTACTACTTATCTATATAGATCACTTGATAGTGATATATATGAATATACCTGAAGGGTTTAAGGTATCAGAAACATCTAACGCAAAACCTAAAGAAATGTATTCCATTGAATCACAAAGATTTTTATATGGGTTGATACAATAGTATAACGGATTAAGTGATTACTTGATAAGAAAAGTGTATACATATAAACTTATTTGCACATGTGTTTTAATTATGAAAACAATGACCAGATATATATCGTAGTTATTTATGTCAATGGTCTTAATATCATAGGTACAAAAAAAAAGAGATCCATGAAGCCATTCAACTTCTAAAGAAAGAATTTGAAATGAAAGATCTCGGAAAAACCAAGTATTGCCTTGGTTTACAAATTGAACATATGCCTAATGGTTTACTTGTACATCAAACAACATATACTGAAAAGATTTTAAAACGTTTTAATATGGACAAGGCAAAATCATTAAGTACTCCTATGGTTGTTAGATCACTTAATGTTGACACTGATCCATTTCTTTCCTGTGAAGATCATGAAGATATCCTAGGACCAGAAGTACCATATCTTAGTGCAATTGGAGCTCTTATGTATCTTACAAATTGTACAAGATCTGACATTTCTTTTGCAGTTAATTTGTTGGCAAGGTTCAGCTCAGCTCCTACCAAAAGACACTGGAATGGGATCAAACACATATTTTGATACCTTCGAGGAACTACTGATTTAGGATTATTTTATTCTAACGAATCGAAACAAGATTTGGTTGGTTATGCAGATGCAGGTTATTTATCTGATCCACATAAAGCTAAATCTCAAAATGGATATGTATTCCTAAATGGAGGTACCGCAATATCATGGCGTTCTCAAAAACAAACACTTGTTGCAACATCATCAAATCATGCCGAAGTGATTGCATTACATGAAGCTACTCGGGAATGTTTTTGGTTGAGATCAATGACACAACTCATTACTGATTCTTGTGGACTAGAACGCGATAAAAGTCCAACAACTATCTATGAAGATAATGTAGCTTGCATAACACAGATGAAAGAAGGGTATATCAAAAGTGACCGAACAAAACACATACCTCCTAGATTCTTCTCATACACTCAAAATCTCATTAAGGACAACCAGATTGAAATGAGATATGTTCAGTCAAGTAAAAACTCTGCTGACCTTTTCACCAAAGCACTTCCAACTGCTATTTTCAGAACACACATTCATAATATTGGCATGAGGCATGTTCAGAAGATGTGACAATTCAGGCGTTGCCTACTTGAGGGGGAGTCAACTCTATGCTGCACTCTTTTTCCCTTAGCTAAAGTTTTATCCCAATGGGTTTTCTTTAGCAAGGTTTTTAACGAGGCAGTACTAGTTATTCTCTAATAAAATTGTCATCCAAGGGGGAGTGTTATAAAAGTTAAATTGGATGTTAATTTTATTATTATTATAGATATTGTATAGTAGATTTTTTGAGTATAAATATGTGTGTTATGAGTTTATAAAACACACACTAAATATATTCTCTCATATTCTCTCTATATACTTATTAGTAGTCTACAGTCAAGAACTAGGCCACTAAAGGTAGTTATAAGCCTACTGAATTATAACAGTAAGATAATTATCCACTTTATGTATTCACCGCCTAAACTACATCCTTAGACTATATCCATGCCTGTTTTAATGAACTTACAATAATCCATCTTCCTTGCATTGCATTTGCAGGGTCTTTTTGATGGAAAACCGTGTATACTTTTCATTCAGATTAACGCAGCGGATAGTTAAAATAAACTTATTATTACAAAACATGTACACGATTAACGGTTCCATTAGATCCAGTTACACCACTAATAATTGTCAAAATATATAAATTCACAAAGTGAGTAAACGATATACCTTTTCTGAAGAAACGGATTGTAGGAGAGAAACTTACGATCAATAGTATGACCGTCTCTTTGGATAGTCCACACTACACTTCAAACGACCGTCAATGGATGCTAGTCCAGACCCAAGTAATAAATTAATCAACCCTTGATTTTGTGTTCAGCAACTAATAATAATACGGAGTTTATGAAATAGTTGCTTATTGAAAAGAATCGATTTTATGACTTCGTTTCACTTGCAGCAGAGAAAACAAAAAGAAAAGAACCCAATTGTGTTTCACTCACTGTTCTATAAAATGGCAGGGTTTTTATTCTATTGGTTTCTTGAATCACATAGACAAAAAGAAGAACTCATAATTTTGTGGGGTTCTTTTATTCTCTGTCTCCCATTACAAACATAAAAGGAGTATATATATATATTTGTTAGTTGTCAGTGGGAATATTCATGATTTCATTACTTGTGCACTGAGACAAATATAATATACATATGAAATCAAATTTCGAAATCATAATTATTAATTAATAATTAATTAAAACTAAGTGTATTAGTTTGTTTCATTACTTGGGTATATATATATATATATATATATATATATATATATATATATATATATATATATATATATATATATATATATATATATATATATATATATATATATATAGTGACGATCCGAAATTTTTTGACTAAATTTAAACTTAATCTTATATGTTCCCGACACGATAAGCAAAGTCTATTAAACTGAACCTAAAAATTTTTAAGAACTGTTTACATGAATACATTTGACCTTTGACAATTCCGACGATTCACGAACAATTATTTGTAAATAAAAGTGTGTATATATATATATATATATATATATATATATATATAATTAAGTGAAATAATAAAATACAAATTTATCAGTAGAGTTAAATATGTAAATAATATATAAGATAATAAAGTTATTATTAACATATACATATAAATTCTATTCATAAGTAATACTATATAAATTGTAATATATATATAAAATTTATAAATATTAAATATTCAGTATATGTTATTATATATATTATATCATTATTAAATATTACATAATTAATAAAATGTAATATTAAACCTAATTACAAGTAAAAACATAGTTGTTATATTATTAATTATTACTAACAATATTTTTAGCATTATTATTATTATTATTATCTTTATAATTATTATTACCAATATCATCAAAATCATTATTATTATTATAACTATCTATAAAATAATACAATTTAAAATTTGTATTATTATTATTATTATTATTATTATTATTATTATTATTATTATTATTATTATCATTCTTATTAATGATTATTAATAAACTTATTAAAAATTATCATCTTGGTTATTAATTATATCATCATATTATTATTACTATTTTTAAATCTGTTATTATAAATATCTTATTAATAATAATTAATATAATTATTATCAATTAGTATTTATATTATTAATAGTGTATTTATTAATTAATAAAAAATTAAGTATATATATTATATAAAAATAAAAGGTACGTATTCTGTTCTCCATCTACATCCAGATTATAGATGATTTTTGTAATTGTCGGAAGTTGTTACACATCAATTTCAAGCAATCTGTAAAATAGAAATCGTCCATTATATATATCCTACTGCAATTGTAATGGAATTAAATCAGAATTTTATATAAAAAAAAATAGAGAACATATCTGTTCTTGAGAAAAAATTTTAAAGCTTTAAAAACGAATCAAATTTCAAAATTCTTAATTGTAGTTTTGTTAGGATTATTTCACTCAAACTATCTAAAAAATATCAAGTTACAATTCGTAATATCGAGTTGTAATTGTCGAGTCAAAGTTCCGATTTAAAAAAGTCAAACAATTTTTCTTGATCAAATTCGAGTTAACTGTTGCAATTGAAGTTAAATTGATTTATTCTAAAGTTTCTATAGATGATTTAAAGCATATTTCATTTTGTAAAAATTGTCCAAACGTTTCTAAAATCGAAAATCAAATTTTTTTTTTACAGCATCGACGAGCAGTAGCAGGTTTTTCTATATATATATATATATATATATATATATATATATATATATATATATATATATATATATATATATATATATATATATATATATATATATATATATATATATATATATTCTTTTCTTTTCTTTTTGTTTAACTGAATCAATATTTATTACATATTATTTGGATATGAATTTCAAATCTTATTTCAAAATTTAAGTAGTTAAATTGATTGGGAAATGGTTCTTGGCCGACTAGTTTATTATAGGAGAAGAAGATTAGAAACAGAAAGGAAACGGGTTTTAAATAAATCGGTTGGTTATAGCTCAGTAAAAACAGATTGGTTCGACGGTTTGTGGTGTTGTCGGGTGATCGAGAGGTTGCGAGTTCGAGTCCGGGCGTGGGCAGTTTTTTTTATTGGAACATTTTCTTTGTGAGGTTGTTTCTCATTTTTATTTATTATTATTATTGTTATTAATATCATTATTATTATTATTATTATTATTATTATTATTATTATTATTATTATTATTATTATTATTATTATTATTATTATTATTATTATTATTATTATTATTGTTAGTGTTTAATTATTATTATTACTAATATCATACTTATATTTATAAATATTAGAAACATTATGATCATTAGTATTTTTATAAGTATTATTAATATTATTATAAATTTTATCATTTAAGTATTATTATTATTATGATCATGATTATCATTATTATTATTATCATTATGAATATAATCAAATTTATTATTATTTACATTAATATTAGTATATTAGTATCACTTTATAATTATTAGAATTATTATTAATATTATTAACATTAAGATTTTATTGAAAATAAAAGATTTATATTGATTAAGATATAACTACGATCGTGCATATTGTAAACAAAGTATCTATACATATGTAAATATAGATATAAAACCGTTAAGTTCTTAAGATATTAATAAGTATTATTATTAGCAATATTATTATTATGATCATTACTAATAATATATTACCAATAACATTATTAACATTACTATTATTATTATTATTATTACTACCACTGTTATTATTATTAATTCAAATAAATATTTCAAATATACCAATGTAAAGTTTTAATACCTAATATGATATTTTTCTAAACGTCAATATGGGATAATTATAATACGTAACATATCTACTACTTTAAATCCGTTATATATATATTTTTTAAATACTTAAAATTTGTATAACTATATGTATGTATGTATGTATGTATATGTGTATATATATATATATACACATATACATACATACATACATATAGTTATACAAATTTTAAGTATTTAAAAAATAAATAAATAGTCAATAAATTATTAATATAAGAAATATATTAAAATACAAATTTGTTCGATTTCGATTATACGTTTTAATATATACACAAATGATATAGGTTCGTGAATCCGAGGCCAACCCTGCATTATTCAGTTGTTAAGTATCGTCATATGTATTTTTACTACAAAATACAGTATGGTGAGTTTCATTTGCCTTTTTACCCTTTATATTTTTGGACTGAGAATACATGCGCAATTTTTATAAATGTTTTACGAAATAGACACAAGTAATCGAAACTACATTATATGGTTGAATGATCGAAGCCGAATACGCTCCTTTTACTTGGTAACCTAAGAATTAGTAAACCAGTCTACTAATTGACGCGAATCCTAAAGATAGATCTATTGGGCCTAACGAATCCCATCCGTTGTAGCGGATGCTCTAGTACTTCGATGTTGTTTTATCATGTCCGATGGATGTCCCGGAATGATAGGGGATATTCTTATATGCATCTTGTTAATGTCGGTTACCAGGTGTTCAATCCATATGAATGATATTTTTGTCTCTATGCATGGAACGTATATTTATGAGAACTGAAAATGAAAATCTTGTGGTCTATTAAAATGATGGAAATGATTATTTATATTAAACTAATGAACTCACCAATCTTTTGGTTGACACTTGAAAGCATGTTTATTCTCAGGTATGAAAGAAATCTTCCGCTGTACATTTGCTCATATTAGAGATATTACTTGGAGTCATTCATGACATATTTCAAAAGACATTGCATTCAAGTCATTGAGTTCAGTAAAGATTATGATTAAGTAAATGATAGATTAGTCAGTGATAGTTTGATATATTATGAAAAGGTATGCATGCCTGTCAAATTTTCAATGTAAATAAAAGTTTGTCTTTTAAAAATGAGTGCAATGTTTGTAAAATGTATCATATAGAGGTCAAGAACCTCGCGATGAAATCAACTATTGTGAATCGTTTATAATGTATATGAATGTGTCCTTTCAGTTGGTATCAGAGCGGTGGTCTTAGCGAACCAGGTCTTGCATTAGTGTGTCTAACTGATAGTTGTTTAGATGCATTAGTGAGTCTGGACTTCGACCGTGTCTGCATGTCAAAAGTTTTGCTTATCATTTCTAGTCGGAAATCATCTGCTTATCATCCTTAGGAAATTACCTGCTTATCATTCTTAGTCTAGACATGTCTTACTGCCTCTATTGCATAGATAGTGTATAGATAAATTCATATCTTAGCGTATCTGTTATTGTTACTTTTGCCTGACAGCTTCCGTAATCTACATCCTATAATCTATTTCTTATCGAAAATCCTTCATCTGATCATATGAGATGAATCCCTCAACCAGTTTGAGTCCCTCAGATTCTGATAGCTATTCCGATAGTTATTCCGACAGCTATTCCGATATGGAGTTTCACTCGAGCTCTGAAAGCAGTGTCACCAGAATGAATCAACCAATCAGCCATCCCCAATTCATCTGATGGGTTCGTAGCCTACTTAATCAATGGAGACGCGAAGAAGGCGATCCTTTCCGTCAACCGAATTTACCTCTTGACGAAGAACCTAAAGCACTTATTGATGGAATTCAACATAACAACAAGTTCTTAATGTTAACATAAACATGAAACCAATTCATTTAGAGTTATAACAAGCGGAAGCATAATTATTAAGAAAACAAGTTTGTATGTTAAACCAATTTAGATGAATTCCATATAGTTATCAAGTTATGAAAATATGCTTACATGTAACAAAGAAGGAAGAAAATTATACCTCCTCTAAGATGAATTAGGAGCTGATTTGGACAGCAATGTTGATGATAAAGATGATGGAAATAAAGCCTCTAACTTGAAGCCTCAAGCAAGTAATACCCCAAGCTATCAATCACCAACACCTTCCTTTATGTGGTTAGGATTTTGAACACTTAATGAACTTAAATTGCAAGCCAAAAACCTCTCTACTCCCTTGTATTATTTCGGCAGCAGCTCAAGAGGGGAGAGCAGAATTTTTGTTGCTATTGTGTGTTTTAATTGCATGTTCCATTGAGTCAAAGTATTGGAATACATGTAAGGCATGAGCATGGGGTTTGAGACCACACAAGTACCAAAGGAAAATAGCATGTGAGGTGGTCATGGGGCTCCTCAAAACCGCCACCCCCATGTATTACTATAATCACACTTGTTTTTTTTTATAAACATTTAATAAAACTATGTAATTATTAGTAATACTTGCAAGTTTTTATAAACCCTTTTATAAAATTTAACACACACTATAATTATTTAACCTTATAAATAATTAAATGTAAATTATCCAAATAATTTATCTTAAGTGATTATATTTTAGAAAACCCATTTTCTAAAATCCAAGTGTCGCGTACTTATTTAACGATCCATTCGTTAAGTTTAAATACATATAAGGTGTCGGTAAGCTTGTCATTGGGTATGACCCGACTTGGATCACAACACATTAGCCACGTTAATTTAATATGTCTCTCGGGCATACGAAATACCTTCAATCTCCCACTTGCACGAGAAACATAAGAAATTAATGCAAGTGATGGATACAGCCTAACACACCGTCCATCACCCCTAATATGTTATGACTTTGTGCCATTCAATAACATCATCCCTTTCGAGTTCCCATCTCGAATATGATTAGGTGAATCTTTCATTATATCCTTTCATCCTAGATGTCATGTCAAATCCAAGAGATACAGAGTGATCACTCTCTTATAGATTTAACTTTTCAGGCCTTAGACATCTGACTCTCAACGAATAAGAGGGACAAATTCCATCTTGACTACATACGTCCTAGATATACACTTTGTAATATACCTGAGTTCTTCCTTATGTACTACCATGTTTCAGAATAGCGAAGGAAAGAATCAAGGCACAGTACTTGGTGAATATCCGAACCCAATATGTATCTCAGGTCAGAGGATACAATGATATTCGCCTTTACTCAAAATTACATGTGATCAACCACAAAGGCTCTATACAGTAATTCTTGAGAGCGGGTCTTCCAATATTTGTTTCCCACAAATATCTATGAACTTTGGTTGCAACCTTGCCCTACATTCAACCTATGAATGTATACCAATCCGAGTTCATAATAGTCTAAACCTCACATTTGTTCCCACAAATATGATCGACTACGGAAATTTAGAATAATTGCTTATTCATGGATGAAATATGCAAAATAGGAACATAACTCAAATAAATTAACACCATAGTTATATTAATGAGTTTGAATAATTTCGTTCCGGTACAATACATAAGATAGATCATATCCAATCACTAGAATATCGAAGCCCTAATGCACAAACATGTCCCTCATGTTTTGGCCCATGTAAAAGCTTCGTGAGTGGATCCGCAACATTATGATCTGTATGAACTTTGCGAATACATATCTTTCCTTTTTCAACTTCATCCCTTATGTAGTTGAATCTCCGCTCAATGTGACGAGTCTTTTGATGGGCACGAGGTTCCTTGATTTGAGCAATTGCACCCTCGTTGTCACAAAAGATCTCAAGAGGGTCCTGAATGGAAGGGACCACTCCTAAGTCGTCGATGAATTTCTTCATCCATGCAGCTTCCTGTGCTGCCAATGAGGCGGCAATGTACTCCGACTCTGTAGTGGATAACGCAACAACCTCCTGTTTCGAACTCTTCCAAGAGACCGCACCACCATTTAACATGAAGACATAACCGGATTGTGATCGAGAGTCATCTCGATCAGTTTGGAAACTCGCGTCCACGTAACCTTTTACAGCGAGTTCCTCCTCACCAGACCCATATATTAGAAACATATCCTTAGTCCTTCTAAGGTATTTTAATATGCTTTTAACAGCAATCCAATGACTATTTCCTGGGTTATTCTGGTATCTACTTGTCAAGCTAAGAGCGCATGACACATCCGGTCTAGTACATATCATTGCATACATGATAGACCCAATAGCAGATGCGTATGGGACTTTCTTCATTCTCTCTTGTTCATCTTTCGTGGCAGGACACTGAGATGAACTGAGAACGGTTCCCTTTAGAATAGGTACCAAACCTCTCTTAGAGTTTTCCATCTTGAACCTTTTCAAGATTTTATCAATGTATGTACTTTGACTTAAACCTATCAATCTCTTGGATCTATTTCTATAGATCCCTATCCCCAATATGTATTGTGCATCTCCAAGATCCTTAATGGAGAAGCAACTCTTTAGCCAAGTTTTGACCCCTTGCATTGTGGTAATATCATTCCCAAATAATAATATATCATCCACATATAGTACAAGGAATATGATAGTGCTCCCACTAGCTTTCTTATATACACAAGCTTCATCACCATTTTTAATGAAGCCAAATTTCTCGGCTTCCTCATTAAAACGATGATTCCACATTCTAGATGCTTGTTTCAATCCGTAGATTGACTTCTTTAACTTGCATACACTTTTAGGATATTTTGGATCAACAAAACCTTCAGGCTGGACCATATAGACATCTTCCATAAGATATCCATTTAGGAAAGCGGTTTTGACATCCATTTGCCATATTTCATAGTCGTAGTGAGCAGCAATGGCAAATAATATCCTAATAGACTTTAGCATTGCCACAGGCGAGAAAGTTTCATCATAATCAACCCCTTGAGTTTGAGTGAAACCTTTTGCAACAAGTCTAGCTTTATATGTATCCAAGTTTCCATGTATGTTGGTTTTCATTTTGAAAAGCCATTTGCAATCAACTAGCTTAGAGCTAGGAGGTTGCTCAACAAGTTCCCACACTTGGTTTTCATACATGGATTGCATCTCGGCGTTCATGGCTTCCTGCCATTTATCTTTATCAATCCTTGATAAAGCATCTTGGTAGTTTGTTGGTTCATCCAAATCAACCGTATAGCAACCATCTATGAGAAACCCATATCTCTCAGGAGGATTGCTAATCCTACCAGATCTACGAATGTCTTGTGTATTTTGATCATCCATTTGATCACTATCAACATTTTCATGTTGAGTGCTAGTGTCAACCAATTGTGTATCATCTACTTGATCTTGAACCTCTTCAAGATCTATCTTCCTTTCACTATTTCCTTCCATTAGGAACTTAGTTTCAAGGAATTCCGCCTTCCGAGCAATAAATACATTCTGCTCGGATGGATCATAGAAATAGTATCCCATATCATCCTTGGGATATCCTATGAAGATACACTTCGTGGATCGAGCATTCAACTTATTAGGGACGTAACGCTTAGGATAAGCTTCACATCCCCATACTTTTAAGTATGATAGAGATGGAGGTTTACCAAACCACATCTCGTGAGGAGTTCGTTCCACTTTCTTGGTTGGGGCCATATTTAAAATACGAGCCGCGGAGCTTAGACAATAACCCCAAAATGATAGAGGCAACGAGCTTCTTGCCATCATAGATCGAACCATATCCATTAGGGTTCGGTTCCTCCTTTCGGAAACTCCATTAAGTTGGGGTGTTCCGGGTGGAGTAAGTTGTGAGATAATCCCACAACTCCTAAGATGATCTTGGAAGGCATCGCTTAGGTATTCACCTCCTCTATCGGTACGTAGTACCTTAATTGTCCTATTGAGTTGATTTTGTACTTCGTTTTGATATTCTTTGAATGCTTCAAACGTTTCGTCCTTGTGTCTTAATAAGTAGACATATCCGAAACGACTAAAGTCATCAATGAAAGTAACAAAGTATCTTTCACCATTCCTAGTTATGGGTTTAAAGGGTCCACATACATCCGAATGTATTAATCCCAATAAATCTTTAGCCCTTTCATAAGTCCCTTTAAAAGGTGCTTTAGTCATCTTGCCTTGTAAACAAGATTCGCATACATCAAATGAATCCATTTCATTTGATTTCAAAAGTCCATTCCTTTGAAGTGTATGCATTCGGTTCTTGTTTATGTGACCAAGGCGACAATGCCATAAGTAGGAATCACTCAAATCCCTTTTGAGTTTCTTGGTGCTTGTATGGTATATAGAGCTCGATGATGCGTCATCATGAACCAATTCATAAATTCCATTTGAAGGTGAAGCCTTGAAATAGAATACATCATCTAAATAAAAGTGGATATCATCATTAACAAAATTAGGATTAAAACCACATTGTTTCAAACGGGAAACAGAAATAATGTTTCGATATAAGTCGGGTGCATACAAAACATCATTCAAAATAAGTTCCAAGCCACTTGGAAGTTTTAACACAAAGTCTCCTTGAGCTTTCACTTGCACTTTAGCTCCATTCCCCATGAAGAGACTTGATGTTCCCGTTTGCTTGTTACTTCTTTTGAACCCCTGCAAAGAATTGCAAATATGAGTTCCACATCCCGTGTCTAATACCCATGTATTAGAAGAAGTAATACTAAGCTCCATATATACCATATATATATTACCTGAGGTTTGCCCTGCATCCCTCTTGTCCTTCAACTCCTTAAGATAGACCGGACAGTTTCGTTTCCAATGACCCATCTCACCGCAACCGAAACATGGGTCTTCCTTGGGGTTTGCCTTCTCGGCTACCTTTTGCTTCTTAGCCTTGTTTTTGGTTGAGGTAACCATCTTCCCCTTCCCTTTGCCTTGATGGGCGGGTCCTTTTCTCTTAGCCACCTTTGGCTTAGAGGTGTTACCTTTAGACCCACCTTGATCGATTGCTAACACGGGTAAAGTCCTTTTACCCATGCTAGTTTCCGCCGTCCTAAGCATACCATGAAGCTCACCTATGCTCTTATCCATCCCATTCATGTTGTAATTTATTACAAATTGATCAAACCTCTTTGATAGGGAGTTAAGGATAAGATCGGTGGCTAACTCATTTGATATGTTAAGGTTAAGACGGTTAGCACGATCGATAAGGCTCTTCATCTTAAGTACATAAGATGAAACCGATTGGGTATCGTCCATACGACAAGCATGAAGCGCCCGAACCGTTTCGAAACGCTCAACACGTGCTTGTTGGAGAAACATCTCCTTCAATTGTGTTATCATGTCGTATGCGCTATGATGCTCGAAATCCTTTTGGAGTTCGGGTATCATAGTCCCAAGCATTAAGCATGAGACTTGAAGGGAGTCGTGGCAATACTTATCGTAAGAGGCCATTGCCTCCACATCACTCTCATCCGGTTGATCGGGAATGGGGTCCTCAAGCACATACATTTTATCCTCTTGTTTGAGGACAATCCGAAGATTGCGGAACCAATCCATAAAGTTTGTATGGTTGAGTTTGTCTTTCTCTAAGAGAGACCTTAATGATAGGTGGTTTAGGTTAAGTGGTGTGTTTGGAATGTTGTTGTTATTGGCGGCCATCTACAAAATTAACAAAGTTTGTTTAATTATCGATTTTAATTTAACATTCAATACCCTTTAAAACAAATTGAATTATTAAATTCTAGAATCCAACGGTAAACCAAGTTTCGGTTAGGTGACCTTTATCCCGCAATTTGATTTAGCTAGGTAGTCATTAAATGACAATTGCAATCCATTTGCAACTTCTAGAGTATGGGATCATGCAATCCTTTTGCATGGCATATTTATCCCATCAACGCCTATTTGTTCCTCATGCTTTGGTGACCCTAAGTTCATGAGTCCCAAATCAAGTCGTCCTACTTGTATAGACTTGTAAATTTAACATACATGTGGTTAGGTGACCTTTATCCCACAAGCATGCGAAATTTACCTTAATCATATTAGTTTGCTCATAATGGTTAGGTGACCTTTATCCCATCATGAGTTCCCTAATACTTTTAAGTGTCACACAATAGGATGGCGTTTAACTTGTTTACCTTGTTAGTGAAAGGGATTTTGAGTTTTCGTTAATTCTAGTTTGAGAAAACTTTTATACCATACACCAACATGCATTTAGTGCATGGTACTTATGAAAAACTATTTTCATGTCTTGTAATTAAACCAATTACATGATATAAACCATTTTATATATTATGATCCTTGTCATGTTCTAAATAACCACTTATTAATGTCCTTTTAGCCATTTCAATTTAACCGATTAAATTGTGGTTTGATAAATTTCATGTTTGTTAATAATTTAACCAATTAAATTTTCATTTTGCATGTTGTTAACTATTTTTTGTTCACAATCAAGCCTTTTGGTAAGCATTTTGTTTAGCCGAAAACAAAATGCCACCGGGTAATGGGTCATAACACAAAATAGGAGATTTACCACTCCCACTTAATCTTGCATTCAAGTAGATTCTTCTTGTGTTCTTCAAGTCTTCATCATCTTCATCATTTTACAAAATATGTATCCTAATACATTTTTATCTAGAAAATGAAATTACAACTTATTCTACTTTACATACCAAATGTAAAAATAAATTACATAACCAAAATTAATATTACATACCAAATGAATAATTAACTTTACAAACCAAATGAATGAATATAACAACCACATGGAAAAATTAACAAATCAACCAAACAAACATCCATTCAACCACAAGGTCTTGGCTATGATTGTGAACAACAACATATGAACAAAATATGACCAAAAGGTAAGTTCCAAAAACCCATTTGGACCTTCTTAAATTCGGCCTTCCAACAAAACTACCCAAAATCCATCAATTTTGCATTCTACTTTCATGCATGTTAATAAAATGCAAAGTTGGTGGGTTTCAAAGACCATATTCAAGAAGCATATTTCATAGACTTCGGCTCTAGATACCATTGATGGAATTCAACATAACAACAAGTTCTTAATGTTAACATAAACATGAAACCAATTCATTTAGAGTTATAACAAGCGGAAGCATAATTATTAAGAAAACAAGTTTGTATGTTAAACCAATTTAGATGAATTCCATATAGTTATCAAGTTATGAAAATATGCTTACATGTAACAAAGAAGGAAGAAAATTATACCTCCTCTAAGATGAATTAGGAGCTGATTTGGACAGCAATGTTGATGATAAAGATGATGGAAATAAAGCCTCTAACTTGAAGCCTCAAGCAAGTAATACCCCAAGCTATCAATCACCAACACCTTCCTTTATGTGGTTAGGATTTTGAACACTTAATGAACTTAAATTGCAAGCCAAAAACCTCTCTACTCCCTTGTATTATTTCGGCAGCAGCTCAAGAGGGGAGAGCAGAATTTTTGTTGCTATTGTGTGTTTTAATTGCATGTTCCATTGAGTCAAAGTATTGGAATACATGTAAGGCATGAGCATGGGGTTTGAGACCACACAAGTACCAAAGGAAAATAGCATGTGAGGTGGTCATGGGGCTCCTCAAAACCGCCACCCCCATGTATTACTATAATCACACTTGTTTTTTTTTATAAACATTTAATAAAACTATGTAATTATTAGTAATACTTGCAAGTTTTTATAAACCCTTTTATAAAATTTAACACACACTATAATTATTTAACCTTATAAATAATTAAATGTAAATTATCCAAATAATTTATCTTAAGTGATTATATTTTAGAAAACCCATTTTCTAAAATCCAAGTGTCGCGTACTTATTTAACGATCCATTCGTTAAGTTTAAATACATATAAGGTGTCGGTAAGCTTGTCATTGGGTATGACCCGACTTGGATCACAACACATTAGCCACGTTAATTTAATATGTCTCTCGGGCATACGAAATACCTTCACTTATCGGCGAACCTGTTCTAAACACCATTTTCTCTCTCATATCCAGAGTATCTCGTCACGATTATATACTATCTCAAATTCTAGATCTTATTCATTCGCTCATTCCGACCGCCAATCATCCCGGAGTAATCGAAGAAGTCAACGAGCTTCGCGCCTGAGTAATGATTTTTGGAGAATATGGTGCAAAATTTACCAGCTTCAGCAACATCATCGGCACCAACAGTACCATCAGTAACAGCACCAGTACCACCAACAACCCAAGTTTCAACATCACATGCCTCAACATCTCATTCTGTACCTCGAACTTAATCATCGTTTTACATTATTCATCTTCGCTCTACATAACGATTAAGTAATCTCTAAAGTTTTAGAGATTATTTATTCTAGTTCCAATCGAAAAATCAAATGAGATTAATATCATATTAACTCATTAAATCTATATTACATCTGAAGAAAATATATATGTAAGTATATTTTCATAAATATTGTAATTAAAAAAATTCTTTCGTACAAACTGTTAATGGTGAAAATATTTTAACGGGTAGGTAATACCTGAGGAATATTTAGATTTCACATTAATAAGTTACACTGTACAATCTTCGAATTGGATTCAACAGTCATTTACTATCTTACTTACATTCACCGATATACATATCCGTCAACACAGAGTAACCATTTTCAATCAATTTCATATTTGAATTTTGACCTATCAGAATCCGACAAGTGGCATAATGAAGAAAACATTGGATAAAATAAAATTTGTTAGAAACAAACAAATTAACTATGAGAAATTTTGTTAAGAGTCCACGCTAACTGTTCCTAGCTAACTGATTATATTTTATTTATCGCAATTTATTTATCGCAATTTATATTCTCGCAATTTTATTTATCGTCATTTAATTTCTGTTATTTACTTTATGCACTTTATTTATCGTCATTTAATTTCTGTTATTTATTTTACGCACTTTAAATATCGGGACACGTATACAAGGTTTTGACATATCATATCGACGCATCTATATATATATATTATTTGGAATAACCATAGACACTCTATATGCAGTAATGCTGGAGTTAGCTATACAGGGTTGAGGTTGATTCTACAATAATATATATACTTTGAGTTGTGATCGAGTCTGAGACATGTACACGGGTCACGATACATATTAATTAATTCGAATATTGTATATTAAACTATATATGAATTAATGGACTGTTAACTGTGGACTATCGACTGTGGACTAATAACATTGGACAATTAAAATGAATTAAAATATTGATTATAACATATGAAACTAAACATTTCTTCAAGTTTGCCACTTGATTTCATCTTAACCCTCATTTGTATCTTGACGATTACAATCTGCGTTCAAACCTTTCATGATTCTTGAAAACACCTCAATGGAGAGGATGAACCAACTGCACTTTATCTACGGAAGAAAAGATTAATGCATATAGTTATGCACCTGAAAACACTCAGAACATGAGTAAAAGTTTAACATGTATCTGTGCTAGATCCTTTAGCATTATTATTACCCAAAATAACTTTACAATCCCTTTCAAAGTAGTAAATTTTGTCACAGCTTCAGCAAGTCAACTTGACTTTTCGTTCGAAACAACCTTATTATAACCTTGATATATATGTGTACTCTTTTATTGTTACCGGGGAACCTTTTATATTTCACCATATTACCATCAGCTTTTAATCATCTAAAAACATAATTCTCCTGAAACCACCTGTAACATCCCGCGTTTTTCCGTTAAATTTAATTTTAACACCGTCTTTTTAAAAAAAAAAAAAACATAATCTTTCGTATTTAAATTAATAGTTTCCGTGAGTAACGTTCATTATATTCCCGCTATTTAATTATAACATCACTCGTCTACTCGAGCGTTTTTAAAATATTCGTTTGGTTAATTCCCGCACCCGCTTTGAAACTTGAGGGACTAAACTTGCCAAGAGGGCAAAGAGATGACTAGGTCAACTAGTCAACCTTCACCCTCCTCCATTCAATCACCTCCACCTCTCTCTCTTTCTCTCTATCAAGAACACACACAAACACCCAATTCAATCATTCATCATCTAAATTCAATCTTGGAAGCTCACAACAAATCCGATTACATTTTCGTGATCCTCTCTTCATCCTCTACATTTTGATACAAACTTCATCTCGTTTGGGTAACATTTCTAAAACTCTAGATTTCTTTAAATTCGTGTTTTTGACTTGAAATTGTGTTAGTTAGTGTCTATGGCTCGTGTATAACATGAATATATGTTTTGTTTGCTCGATTCGTTGTTTTGAGTAACTAGTTTGAACATTTGAAATGAGTTAGCTTAATCCTTGATTTTGGATGAGTTAATGTTGTTAGATTGTTAAAGTGCATGTTTTAATTGTGTTACTAGTATCACTAGCTTCGTTTTGATGCGTAGGTTGATTAAGGAAACTTCAAAAACATGAATATTGATTTTTGCGGATTTTGGTTAGGGTTTGATAGACTTAAAACGAACTTTTGATGTTTCGAATGCCATGAAATGTTATTAGTAAGTGTTTAGTTGTAATGTATGCTTCATTACCTTCAAAACGGCATATCGTATGTGTAAATTGGATTCCCGAATCATAAAATACGTTTTACGAACTTGAAACTTTGAAAATAAACCTTTCTTGATCAATTGACGAGTTTTCGGTTATTGTAAATGATGTTTTTGATTAATGATATGTGGTTAGTTGTATTCCTTGTCGAAATAGCTTTCCGATGATATAAAATACATGTTCTAATTGTTTGCGGATCATAAAATGTGATTGTTTGTGTTTTGGTTCGTGCATACTTTGAAAACTGACCAGAATTCTCTGGCCAGGTAGTGGCGCGGCGCGCCACATCCCCGCGCGGCGCGCAGAATCGCCTGGCCAGATTCTGCTCACTTTGGCGCATTTCACGCGAAATGTTTGACTAGCTATCGACCTCCGATTCACATGAAACTTGTTCTAATATGCTTATATATGAATAAAAACCTCAGAAAAATAGTTCGGGACCGAACCCGAACGTGTTGACTTTTTCGTTGACTTTGACCAAGTTTGACTTTTAGTCAAACTTAACCAAACTTTTATACAATCATTCTAACATGCTTTTATACTTGTTTCTTGTATGAAACTTGACAACGTGAATCACATGCTATACTTAATTGAGTCGTAACGAGCCATAGGACTAATTGAACACATTTCACCCGACCTTGAGTCGTAACCGGTTAATTGATACAACTTACTTGTTTAGGTCAAGGCTAAGCAACTTTCATGCACACGTTTACTTTGTGAAGTACTTTTATACTCGTGCACTCGAGGTGAGATCATAGTCCCACTTTTTCAATCACTTTTATTCTTTACATCGTGGGCTGAGAAACACATACATTTCATACTTATTTACTTTTCATGCTTTTACATTGTGAACAAATACGAGTACAAAGATGCATACGAGTTTGAACAAAAGTCCTCAATCCAATTATCATTAGTTCCACTTGCAGGGTGTAAGTGTAAGCGTGTAATTATGTTGTGTGGCCATACGGGTTTAACAAACCCTCATTCAGACGGTTCGCTACCGTTAGTGAATGAAATATAATTTCAACAATGTATAGTGTAAGTTCTAACACTAAATTCAAAATTCAGAGGGAAGATTCGGTTAAGCCTTGATAATTGGGTGCTCGTGATACAAATACTATTTTGGAATGTGAACGATTTTGGTTGAGCAATTCTTAAAGAACCTTGTGGTTCAATACAATTTACTTACTAAACCTATGATTTCACCAACGTTTTCGTTGACAGATTTCTATGTTTTTCTCAGGTCTTGCACGATATGTGATACATGCTTCCGCTCATTATTTGATACTTGCATTGGATGTCGAGTATACATGCTTTTCATGGAGCGTCTTTTGACTTTACTTTAAACCGTGTCGCCTAGATTTCAATCGTACTTATAACGTTGTAACTTAACTTTTGGTTGAACAATTCTTGTAAACGTTGAAACAATCTTTATTTTGAAATGAAGGCGACATATTTTGGTCAAACGTTATCTTAAAGACTTATAATCAGGTAATGGGACCCACGTAGCCGACGCCGTCACTTGACGATTTGTCGGGGTCGCTACAGTTGGTATCAGAGCCTTGGTTGTAGGGATTTAG
Organism: Rutidosis leptorrhynchoides; assembly: GCF_046630445.1. Classification (NCBI taxonomy): domain Eukaryota; kingdom Viridiplantae; phylum Streptophyta; class Magnoliopsida; order Asterales; family Asteraceae; genus Rutidosis; species Rutidosis leptorrhynchoides. The sequence goes on from NC_092333.1 coordinate 114,338,008, forward strand.
AGTTCATTTGTGTCCACCCCGAGTCACAGGGTACATAGGTGAATCTAGACTACAACCGGCATATAGACTGCAGTAGGAATTACTTGACTATTTGTGCATTTATACTCGAACTCTTCTATCATATCTAACTCGTATTCGATCTTGATCTTACGTTGATAAATTTTGTTGACGCGCCACCTTGACTTTATGAAGTAATGTTAAATGCACATGAGAATCAGGGTAATATAATTTCCGGGATTATATTACGGTGATTCACATGGACGTTCCGACATTATGACATAAAGAATTTAGGGCGAATCAAGGAAAATTTTCTCTCTATCCTTATTCCATACTCCGGTTAGTATTGTTGAAATACTAACCAACGATATTCTTGTGTCATGAAGGAACAATGGCTCGTCGACGCGCTCCTCCCGAAACTCCCGAACAAGCCCTCCAACGTATGATAGCCACTGCCGTGGATGCGGCCATGGCCGGTCACTCCTCCAACAACAACAATAACAACCACAACCATAACAACCATGGAGCCGGTAATTCAAACGAGGGTTGCTCCTACAAAACTTTCATGGGGTGCAAACCTCACACCTTCGATGGGACCGGAGGACCGGTTGTGCTCACCCGATGGTTTGAGCAAACAGAAGCCGTTTTTAGCATAAGCGGTTGTCGGGACCAAGACAAAGTCAAATATTCCACCCACACTTTTGCCGGTATCGCCCTCACATGGTGGAATACGTATGTGCTGTCGGTGGGTATCGATGAAGCCCACACACTCTCATGGGCCGACTTAAAGAAAAAGATGATCACCGAATACTTCCCGCGCGAAGAGACCCGTAAGCTCGAACACGAACTAAGAACTTTAAAAGCGGTCGGGAATGACCTTAAGGCCTATAATCAACGATTCTCCGAACTTGCTTTGATGTGCCCAAATCTTGTGAACCCCGAATCTTTAAGGGTTGAACTTTACATGGATGGTCTCCCCAAGAGCATCAAACAAGGAGTAATGTCATCCAAACCCGCTAACCACCAAGAGGCTTTGAATATGGCCCGCCAATTGATTGAAACAGTGGACGAGATTGAAGTGCCGGCACGTAAAGCCGAGGATAAGTCGGGTGACAACAAAAGAAAATGGGAAGCCCCCCAATCAAGCAATTACAACAACCCCGCCAAGAAGCCCTTCATCCCCAACGGCAAGAAAGGTTATACCGGACACCTACCGTATTGTAACGAGTGCTACAAACATCATTTAGGTGAATGTGGCAAACCATTTTGCTTGAAGTGTCAAAGAAGTGGCCATGTAGCCCACGATTGTAGGAATACCGCTCCCGTCCCCCAAAAGGAGCACAATGCACCCAAGACGGGTGTTTGTTTTGAATGTGGCCAACCGGGTCATTTTAGGAGTGCGTGCCCAAACAAGAAAATCAACCCCAACGCACGCCGTTGAACTTTCAACATCGACACCTAGGATGCCCGAGACGACAATGGACTAGTCACGGGTACGTTTCTTCACAACAAACAGTATATTTCATACTTATTCGATTCGATTACCGCTAGATGTTTATTAACCAAGTCTTTGACTCGTGCTCTTTACATTCCACTTTTTTTCCCCTAGATATTACTTAGACGATTTAAGTGACCAACGGAAAATATTGTGTGCCTATAAATTTTATTGGAGGATATACGTTAAGACTTTTGACTTGACACCTATAGAACTAGGGAGCTCGGAACCTATTCGTTAAAAAAAAAAAAAAAAAAAAAAAAAAAAAAATGTTTCCCCATCATCTTGTATAGATTATCGTGAACTGAGTAATTTTCGGTTGGAAACCGATACCCTCTCCCTCGCATCCATGACCTCATGACTTCTTGCATGAATCCCGTGTGTATTCCAAAACGACCTCCGTTCCGGTTATCATCAATTGGGGGTTAAGGGAGACGATGTCTCCTGAGTCTTTTCCGAACTCGCAACGTTAGTTGTAAATCCCTCTTAGTACCATTCGATTTATCCAAGGCTCGTCCGTATTCATGAACCTCCTAAACCACGTATGCAACTTATCTAGACAAATCTGTTATCACATTTATAGATGACATCTTAACTTATTCAAGTAAAGAAGGCAAACGAACAACATCATCATCTTACGCTCGAACTTTGAGAAAAGAGCAACTCTATACCAAATTCTCCGAGTGAGAATTTCTGTTAAACGAAGTCAAATTTTCTAGACCAGGATGTTAATGGTCAAGGCATTACAATCAATCTCGAAATCAAGCCACACGTGATCATGAAACTCTCTCAACTCAGACTTGTATTCGTAAAATCTTAGAACTCGCCTGTTATCACCGAAGATTCATTTCTGACTTTTCTCGTGTTACCCGACTTTTAAACTCGTTAACTCACTAAGGGAAAACTTTAAACCTCTCCGTGTTCGAACCTTGAGCGTGATTCTTCACACCAACATTTCTAGTTAAAATCGTATAGCAACAGATGGAACTCAAACATGGAAATATTTCTACATGAACGCCGAAAGGCATACTCTCTCGACTCAAAAATTAACGTAACTAAAATTCGTTATTTTGCACGAAGAAGTCGAATACTAAATTGTGGATCCGATCAATTTTCTCGTCATCACGTACCACACTACACACCTCTGATATTTCACCGTTACCGTCTGATATTACTGGAATTTAAGATAGCACACAATCCAACGATACTTCACTCTTCTTTGACTTAACGCCCTTGTGTTTCTGATAATCGGTCAACTATTATTCAACCCCGAACTGTACAACTACGTGTACTACCTCGTTTCTCTTTCAGACTTCAACTTTTGACAACTAGAGGCACGTTATGGCAACCTCGAGATGTAAGCTCATCATATTCTAAGTCCTCATTTCACTCCTATCTTTATCGCTCGCATTTTCGTTTAAAGAAACTCCTTGTAACATTTCTCCATGGATAGAGAAATTCCTCATATTACATTAGTATTCGCCATGAGGGTGAATAGTCCTAACGAACATTTTTTCGAACCCTAACTAACTTGTTCAAACGTATCTTAAGAGATTCTATTCCAACACGGTGTATCCTTGTCAATTATTCTGTATCGAAATACTCGTTTCACTTCTAGTTTTACAAGGAACCTTGGGAACCCGCTTAGACATGAGTACCGCGTATCATCCAAAACCCGACGGACCGAACAAACATACGATTTAAGTCTTGAAAACCATAATACGAATTTGTATTACCAACTTCAAATTTACTTGAGAAAAGTATTTTCCTTAACCGAATCCTCATACTACAATGATTTTCATTCGAGTTTTAACGTCACACCTTTTGAAACCACATGTGACTGGAAATGTCATTCTCCTTTGTCGAACCAAGTAAACGATGATCAATTCACCGGGGCCGAGGTTGTTCATGAGCAACCGAGAAAATTTATTCATATTCAGGTAAAACCCTACGCGACTCGTAATCACCAAGAGCTACGCCGATGTTAGACGTAAACATTTCAAATTCCACGTGGGAAACCGCGTCACGTTAAGAGTCGCACCTTGGAAAGGTGCAATCCGTTTCGGGAAAACGTAGGAAGCTAAACCCGCGATATTTTGATCCTTTAAATTCTTGGGGTGTTTTGGACCCGTCGCTAGCCGTTTAGACTTTTCCGACTCATTTTGGGTCTCCGTTATCCTACATTCGATGTATCAACTCAAAGACGTGTTTTGCGAAACGAGAACTTGTTATCTTCTTTGATGAACTCACTATCGACGATAAACCTCACTTCCTAGGAGGACCGGAAACCATAAAATCAAGGAACCAAACCTTAAAACAACATACGACCCCGACCTTCAGGTTCGTTGAAATACCCAAGGACGTACTTCTCCCTCACTCGTAGAATTGGCAACGCAAGATCTCGAGGAAGATTCAACAACTACTACTTCCAACTAAATTTCGGGACGAAATTTCTTTTGAGGTGTGGATAATGTAACATCCCGCGTTTTTCCGTTAAATTTAATTTTAACACCGTCTTTTTTAAAAAAAAAAACATAATCTTTCGTATTTAAATTAATAGTTTCCGTGAGTAACGTTCATTATATTCCCGCTATTTAATTATAACATCACTCGTCTACTCGAGCGTTTTTAAAATATTCGTTTGGTTAATTCCCGCACCCGCTTTGAAACTTGAGGGACTAAACTTGCCAAGAGGGCAAAGAGATGACTAGGTCAACTAGTCAACCTTCACCCTCCTCCATTCAATCACCTCCACCTCTCTCTCTTTCTCTCTATCAAGAACACACACAAACACCCAATTCAATCATTCATCATCTAAATTCAATCTTGGAAGCTCACAACAAATCCGATTACATTTTCGTGATCCTCTCTTCATCCTCTACATTTTGATACAAACTTCATCTCGTTTGGGTAACATTTCTAAAACTCTAGATTTCTTTAAATTCGTGTTTTTGACTTGAAATTGTGTTAGTTAGTGTCTATGGCTCGTGTATAACATGAATATATGTTTTGTTTGCTCGATTCGTTGTTTTGAGTAACTAGTTTGAACATTTGAAATGGGTTAGCTTAATCCTTGATTTTGGATGAGTTAATGTTGTTAGATTGTTAAAGTGCATGTTTTAATTGTGTTACTAGTATCACTAGCTTCGTTTTGATGCGTAGGTTGATTAAGGAAACTTCAAAAACATGAATATTGATTTTTGCGGATTTTGGTTAGGGTTTGATAGACTTAAAACGAACTTTTGATGTTTCGAATGCCATGAAATGTTATTAGTAAGTGTTTAGTTGTAATGTATGCTTCATTACCTTCAAAACGGCATATCGTATGTGTAAATTGGATTCCCGAATCATAAAATACGTTTTACGAACTTGAAACTTTGAAAATAAACCTTTCTTGATCAATTGACGAGTTTTCGGTTATTGTAAATGATGTTTTTGATTAATGATATGTGGTTAGTTGTATTCCTTGTCGAAATAGCTTTCCGATGATATAAAATACATGTTCTAATTGTTTGCGGATCATAAAATGTGATTGTTTGTGTTTTGGTTCGTGCATACTTTGAAAACTGACCAGAATTCTCTGGCCAGGTAGTGGCGCGGCGCGCCACATCCCCGCGCGGCGCGCAGAATCGCCTGGCCAGATTCTGCTCACTTTGGCGCATTTCACGCGAAATGTTTGACTAGCTATCGACCTCCGATTCACATGAAACTTGTTCTAATATGCTTATATATGAATAAAAACCTCAGAAAAATAGTTCGGGACCGAACCCGAACGTGTTGACTTTTTCGTTGACTTTGACCAAGTTTGACTTTTAGTCAAACTTAACCAAACTTTTATACAATCATTCTAACATGCTTTTATACTTGTTTCTTGTATGAAACTTGACAACGTGAATCACATGCTATACTTAATTGAGTCGTAACGAGCCATAGGACTAATTGAACACATTTCACCCGACCTTGAGTCGTAACCGGTTAATTGATACAACTTACTTGTTTAGGTCAAGGCTAAGCAACTTTCATGCACACGTTTACTTTGTGAAGTACTTTTATACTCGTGCACTCGAGGTGAGATCATAGTCCCACTTTTTCAATCACTTTTATTCTTTACATCGTGGGCTGAGAAACACATACATTTCATACTTATTTACTTTTCATGCTTTTACATTGTGAACAAATACGAGTACAAAGATGCATACGAGTTTGAACAAAAGTCCTCAATCCAATTATCATTAGTTCCACTTGCAGGGTGTAAGTGTAAGCGTGTAATTATGTTGTGTGGCCATACGGGTTTAACAAACCCTCATTCAGACGGTTCGCTACCGTTAGTGAATGAAATATAATTTCAACAATGTATAGTGTAAGTTCTAACACTAAATTCAAAATTCAGAGGGAAGATTCGGTTAAGCCTTGATAATTGGGTGCTCGTGATACAAATACTATTTTGGAATGTGAACGATTTTGGTTGAGCAATTCTTAAAGAACCTTGTGGTTCAATACAATTTACTTACTAAACCTATGATTTCACCAACGTTTTCGTTGACAGATTTCTATGTTTTTCTCAGGTCTTGCACGATATGTGATACATGCTTCCGCTCATTATTTGATACTTGCATTGGATGTCGAGTATACATGCTTTTCATGGAGCGTCTTTTGACTTTACTTTAAACCGTGTCGCCTAGATTTCAATCGTACTTATAACGTTGTAACTTAACTTTTGGTTGAACAATTCTTGTAAACGTTGAAACAATCTTTATTTTGAAATGAAGGCGACATATTTTGGTCAAACGTTATCTTAAAGACTTATAATCAGGTAATGGGACCCACGTAGCCGACGCCGTCACTTGACGATTTGTCGGGGTCGCTACAGTTGGTATCAGAGCCTTGGTTGTAGGGATTTAGAGTTCATTTGTGTCCACCCCGAGTCACAGGGTACATAGGTGAATCTAGACTACAACCGGCATATAGACTGCAGTAGGAATTACTTGACTATTTGTGCATTTATACTCGAACTCTTCTATCATATCTAACTCGTATTCGATCTTGATCTTACGTTGATAAATTTTGTTGACGCGCCACCTTGACTTTATGAAGTAATGTTAAATGCACATGAGAATCAGGGTAATATAATTTCCGGGATTATATTACGGTGATTCACATGGACGTTCCGACATTATGACATAAAGAATTTAGGGCGAATCAAGGAAAATTTTCTCTCTATCCTTATTCCATACTCCGGTTAGTATTGTTGAAATACTAACCAACGATATTCTTGTGTCATGAAGGAACAATGGCTCGTCGACGCGCTCCTCCCGAAACTCCCGAACAAGCCCTCCAACGTATGATAGCCACTGCCGTGGATGCGGCCATGGCCGGTCACTCCTCCAACAACAACAATAACAACCACAACCATAACAACCATGGAGCCGGTAATTCAAACGAGGGTTGCTCCTACAAAACTTTCATGGGGTGCAAACCTCACACCTTCGATGGGACCGGAGGACCGGTTGTGCTCACCCGATGGTTTGAGCAAACAGAAGCCGTTTTTAGCATAAGCGGTTGTCGGGACCAAGACAAAGTCAAATATTCCACCCACACTTTTGCCGGTATCGCCCTCACATGGTGGAATACGTATGTGCTGTCGGTGGGTATCGATGAAGCCCACACACTCTCATGGGCCGACTTAAAGAAAAAGATGATCACCGAATACTTCCCGCGCGAAGAGACCCGTAAGCTCGAACACGAACTAAGAACTTTAAAAGCGGTCGGGAATGACCTTAAGGCCTATAATCAACGATTCTCCGAACTTGCTTTGATGTGCCCAAATCTTGTGAACCCCGAATCTTTAAGGGTTGAACTTTACATGGATGGTCTCCCCAAGAGCATCAAACAAGGAGTAATGTCATCCAAACCCGCTAACCACCAAGAGGCTTTGAATATGGCCCGCCAATTGATTGAAACAGTGGACGAGATTGAAGTGCCGGCACGTAAAGCCGAGGATAAGTCGGGTGACAACAAAAGAAAATGGGAAGCCCCCCAATCAAGCAATTACAACAACCCCGCCAAGAAGCCCTTCATCCCCAACGGCAAGAAAGGTTATACCGGACACCTACCGTATTGTAACGAGTGCTACAAACATCATTTAGGTGAATGTGGCAAACCATTTTGCTTGAAGTGTCAAAGAAGTGGCCATGTAGCCCACGATTGTAGGAATACCGCTCCCGTCCCCCAAAAGGAGCACAATGCACCCAAGACGGGTGTTTGTTTTGAATGTGGCCAACCGGGTCATTTTAGGAGTGCGTGCCCAAACAAGAAAATCAACCCCAACGCACGCCGTTGAACTTTCAACATCGACACCTAGGATGCCCGAGACGACAATGGACTAGTCACGGGTACGTTTCTTCACAACAAACAGTATATTTCATACTTATTCGATTCGATTACCGCTAGATGTTTATTAACCAAGTCTTTGACTCGTGCTCTTTACATTCCACTTTTTTTCCCCTAGATATTACTTAGACGATTTAAGTGACCAACGGAAAATATTGTGTGCCTATAAATTTTATTGGAGGATATACGTTAAGACTTTTGACTTGACACCTATAGAACTAGGGAGCTCGGAACCTATTCGTTAAAAAAAAAAAAAAAAAAAAAAAAAAAAAAAAAATGTTTCCCCATCATCTTGTATAGATTATCGTGAACTGAGTAATTTTCGGTTGGAAACCGATACCCTCTCCCTCGCATCCATGACCTCATGACTTCTTGCATGAATCCCGTGTGTATTCCAAAACGACCTCCGTTCCGGTTATCATCAATTGGGGGTTAAGGGAGACGATGTCTCCTGAGTCTTTTCCGAACTCGCAACGTTAGTTGTAAATCCCTCTTAGTACCATTCGATTTATCCAAGGCTCGTCCGTATTCATGAACCTCCTAAACCACGTATGCAACTTATCTAGACAAATCTGTTATCACATTTATAGATGACATCTTAACTTATTCAAGTAAAGAAGGCAAACGAACAACATCATCATCTTACGCTCGAACTTTGAGAAAAGAGCAACTCTATACCAAATTCTCCGAGTGAGAATTTCTGTTAAACGAAGTCAAATTTTCTAGACCAGGATGTTAATGGTCAAGGCATTACAATCAATCTCGAAATCAAGCCACACGTGATCATGAAACTCTCTCAACTCAGACTTGTATTCGTAAAATCTTAGAACTCGCCTGTTATCACCGAAGATTCATTTCTGACTTTTCTCGTGTTACCCGACTTTTAAACTCGTTAACTCACTAAGGGAAAACTTTAAACCTCTCCGTGTTCGAACCTTGAGCGTGATTCTTCACACCAACATTTCTAGTTAAAATCGTATAGCAACAGATGGAACTCAAACATGGAAATATTTCTACATGAACGCCGAAAGGCATACTCTCTCGACTCAAAAATTAACGTAACTAAAATTCGTTATTTTGCACGAAGAAGTCGAATACTAAATTGTGGATCCGATCAATTTTCTCGTCATCACGTACCACACTACACACCTCTGATATTTCACCGTTACCGTCTGATATTACTGGAATTTAAGATAGCACACAATCCAACGATACTTCACTCTTCTTTGACTTAACGCCCTTGTGTTTCTGATAATCGGTCAACTATTATTCAACCCCGAACTGTACAACTACGTGTACTACCTCGTTTCTCTTTCAGACTTCAACTTTTGACAACTAGAGGCACGTTATGGCAACCTCGAGATGTAAGCTCATCATATTCTAAGTCCTCATTTCACTCCTATCTTTATCGCTCGCATTTTCGTTTAAAGAAACTCCTTGTAACATTTCTCCATGGATAGAGAAATTCCTCATATTACATTAGTATTCGCCATGAGGGTGAATAGTCCTAACGAACATTTTTTCGAACCCTAACTAACTTGTTCAAACGTATCTTAAGAGATTCTATTCCAACACGGTGTATCCTTGTCAATTATTCTGTATCGAAATACTCGTTTCACTTCTAGTTTTACAAGGAACCTTGGGAACCCGCTTAGACATGAGTACCGCGTATCATCCAAAACCCGACGGACCGAACAAACATACGATTTAAGTCTTGAAAACCATAATACGAATTTGTATTACCAACTTCAAATTTACTTGAGAAAAGTATTTTCCTTAACCGAATCCTCATACTACAATGATTTTCATTCGAGTTTTAACGTCACACCTTTTGAAACCACATGTGACTGGAAATGTCATTCTCCTTTGTCGAACCAAGTAAACGATGATCAATTCACCGGGGCCGAGGTTGTTCATGAGCAACCGAGAAAATTTATTCATATTCAGGTAAAACCCTACGCGACTCGTAATCACCAAGAGCTACGCCGATGTTAGACGTAAACATTTCAAATTCCACGTGGGAAACCGCGTCACGTTAAGAGTCGCACCTTGGAAAGGTGCAATCCGTTTCGGGAAAACGTAGGAAGCTAAACCCGCGATATTTTGATCCTTTAAATTCTTGGGGTGTTTTGGACCCGTCGCTAGCCGTTTAGACTTTTCCGACTCATTTTGGGTCTCCGTTATCCTACATTCGATGTATCAACTCAAAGACGTGTTTTGCGAAACGAGAACTTGTTATCTTCTTTGATGAACTCACTATCGACGATAAACCTCACTTCCTAGGAGGACCGGAAACCATAAAATCAAGGAACCAAACCTTAAAACAACATACGACCCCGACCTTCAGGTTCGTTGAAATACCCAAGGACGTACTTCTCCCTCACTCGTAGAATTGGCAACGCAAGATCTCGAGGAAGATTCAACAACTACTACTTCCAACTAAATTTCGGGACGAAATTTCTTTTGAGGTGTGGATAATGTAACATCCCGCGTTTTTCCGTTAAATTTAATTTTAACACCGTCTTTTTTAAAAAAAAAAACATAATCTTTCGTATTTAAATTAATAGTTTCCGTGAGTAACGTTCATTATATTCCCGCTATTTAATTATAACATCACTCGTCTACTCGAGCGTTTTTAAAATATTCGTTTGGTTAATTCCCGCACCCGCTTTGAAACTTGAGGGACTAAACTTGCCAAGAGGGCAAAGAGATGACTAGGTCAACTAGTCAACCTTCACCCTCCTCCATTCAATCACCTCCACCTCTCTCTCTTTCTCTCTATCAAGAACACACACAAACACCCAATTCAATCATTCATCATCTAAATTCAATCTTGGAAGCTCACAACAAATCCGATTACATTTTCGTGATCCTCTCTTCATCCTCTACATTTTGATACAAACTTCATCTCGTTTGGGTAACATTTCTAAAACTCTAGATTTCTTTAAATTCGTGTTTTTGACTTGAAATTGTGTTAGTTAGTGTCTATGGCTCGTGTATAACATGAATATATGTTTTGTTTGCTCGATTCGTTGTTTTGAGTAACTAGTTTGAACATTTGAAATGGGTTAGCTTAATCCTTGATTTTGGATGAGTTAATGTTGTTAGATTGTTAAAGTGCATGTTTTAATTGTGTTACTAGTATCACTAGCTTCGTTTTGATGCGTAGGTTGATTAAGGAAACTTCAAAAACATGAATATTGATTTTTGCGGATTTTGGTTAGGGTTTGATAGACTTAAAACGAACTTTTGATGTTTCGAATGCCATGAAATGTTATTAGTAAGTGTTTAGTTGTAATGTATGCTTCATTACCTTCAAAACGGCATATCGTATGTGTAAATTGGATTCCCGAATCATAAAATACGTTTTACGAACTTGAAACTTTGAAAATAAACCTTTCTTGATCAATTGACGAGTTTTCGGTTATTGTAAATGATGTTTTTGATTAATGATATGTGGTTAGTTGTATTCCTTGTCGAAATAGCTTTCCGATGATATAAAATACATGTTCTAATTGTTTGCGGATCATAAAATGTGATTGTTTGTGTTTTGGTTCGTGCATACTTTGAAAACTGACCAGAATTCTCTGGCCAGGTAGTGGCGCGGCGCGCCACATCCCCGCGCGGCGCGCAGAATCGCCTGGCCAGATTCTGCTCACTTTGGCGCATTTCACGCGAAATGTTTGACTAGCTATCGACCTCCGATTCACATGAAACTTGTTCTAATATGCTTATATATGAATAAAAACCTCAGAAAAATAGTTCGGGACCGAACCCGAACGTGTTGACTTTTTCGTTGACTTTGACCAAGTTTGACTTTTAGTCAAACTTAACCAAACTTTTATACAATCATTCTAACATGCTTTTATACTTGTTTCTTGTATGAAACTTGACAACGTGAATCACATGCTATACTTAATTGAGTCGTAACGAGCCATAGGACTAATTGAACACATTTCACCCGACCTTGAGTCGTAACCGGTTAATTGATACAACTTACTTGTTTAGGTCAAGGCTAAGCAACTTTCATGCACACGTTTACTTTGTGAAGTACTTTTATACTCGTGCACTCGAGGTGAGATCATAGTCCCACTTTTTCAATCACTTTTATTCTTTACATCGTGGGCTGAGAAACACATACATTTCATACTTATTTACTTTTCATGCTTTTACATTGTGAACAAATACGAGTACAAAGATGCATACGAGTTTGAACAAAAGTCCTCAATCCAATTATCATTAGTTCCACTTGCAGGGTGTAAGTGTAAGCGTGTAATTATGTTGTGTGGCCATACGGGTTTAACAAACCCTCATTCAGACGGTTCGCTACCGTTAGTGAATGAAATATAATTTCAACAATGTATAGTGTAAGTTCTAACACTAAATTCAAAATTCAGAGGGAAGATTCGGTTAAGCCTTGATAATTGGGTGCTCGTGATACAAATACTATTTTGGAATGTGAACGATTTTGGTTGAGCAATTCTTAAAGAACCTTGTGGTTCAATACAATTTACTTACTAAACCTATGATTTCACCAACGTTTTCGTTGACAGATTTCTATGTTTTTCTCAGGTCTTGCACGATATGTGATACATGCTTCCGCTCATTATTTGATACTTGCATTGGATGTCGAGTATACATGCTTTTCATGGAGCGTCTTTTGACTTTACTTTAAACCGTGTCGCCTAGATTTCAATCGTACTTATAACGTTGTAACTTAACTTTTGGTTGAACAATTCTTGTAAACGTTGAAACAATCTTTATTTTGAAATGAAGGCGACATATTTTGGTCAAACGTTATCTTAAAGACTTATAATCAGGTAATGGGACCCACGTAGCCGACGCCGTCACTTGACGATTTGTCGGGGTCGCTACACCACCTCGGATTGATAACCAATGATTCAGATATTGTAGCATTAAATGCAGAGGAAACAGAAAATCGTAGATGGTCTAAACGGCCAAAAGTTTGTTGATAAAGAGGGGAGTGTTAGGAACGCTCGATAGAAAATTTGGTACTGAAAAACAGATTGAGCAAACCATGAAGGAGACCAAGGCCAAATACAAGGACCATACCATATATTCAAAGAATCCAGATAATTCTGGATCTGATGAAACCTTCAACGAATATCTTGCTCCGTACTCATGTTAAAATCTTGCGAAAAATTTTTCTTCATCAACCTTCGAACTTGGAAATTCCAAAATATCATCATAAATATCTACGATATTTTTGAGGATATTTTCATAAATATTCTCGTCCGAAATTATATACCTCATCGTGCTTCCTGTGTTGCATTATATTGGAAACTTCTGTGAAATCTAAGTTTAATTTATGAATGAATTCTAGAGAAATGTAAAGAAATTGATGCATGAATTAGTATAATATAATGACACTTGATCAACGTGATTATATTACAGTAAGTCAAGCTGAGTTTCTAATGGAACGTGATGATTCACAGATCATAACGTCATCATGTGCCCTGCTACATAACTCTTTCATTCTGCTAAACTTCTGAACATATCAAGAAAGTATATTCTTGATAGTTCTATTCTCAGTGATTCAGGTAATTTGACAAATCAAATCGTGCGATTACGTTCTTTCTTGTTTAGAACATTAAGTTCATTTGAAACTCCATACTTACGAATTCTGAGCCATTACTCGCTTTACTAGAGGTCGAGAAGAGAATAAAAAGGCAAATAGCTCCAAAATATAAGAGAAAATATAAATCCCAATAGCAACACGGAGGTTACAAACCGTGGATATCAATACGAATAGCAATATAAAGACACGCAGAATTAAGAATAGTATCACCCTAAGGTAATAGTAAAAGTAAACAGATTTTTCTGGTGGAAGATTGAAAAGAAGGATGACAGAAATGATAATTAAGAAAATATCAAGGATTAGAACTGGATTAAGTATTATCACAATCTTTTGGATGTACGAACTAAGAAAGAAAGTATAGGAATGGTGAGAATAATGGAACGGAAGAGTTTAATTTATAATAGAAATATCAGACAAAGTAATCAAGGCAGATCACCGTATTTAATTATAGAGATCTTAATTTCCTTATTCACCTGAAGAATCAAATCTTTTAGATTTCGAAGATTTTCTTTAAATCCCTTGAATTCCAGAATTCAACCAAGACAACGTCAAAAGTTAAGACGAAACTTTATTTATTCATTTCACTCTTTTGTGATAGCTTCATTCATGCTCTTCGAATAATCAAATTGTTGTATCCATATTACTCAATGATGATAAAACTCTATTTATCAACTCATATTCGTCATGAAAACATTTTTATCGTTAGCCATGACTATCCCACTCAAATTTCGGGATGAAATTTCTTTAACGGGTAGGTACTGTGACGACCCGGAAATTTCCGACTAAATTTAAACTTAATCTTATATGTTCCTGACACGATAAGCAAAGTCTATTAAACTGAACCTAAAAAATTTTAAGAACTATTTACATGAATGCATTTTACCTTTGACAATTCCGACGATTCACGAACAATTATTTGTAAATAAAAGTGTATATATATATATATATATATATATATATATATATATATATATATGTAATTAAGTGAAATAATAAAATACAAATTTATCAGTAGAGTTAAATATGTAAATAATATATAAGATAATAAAGTTATTATTAACATATACATATAAATTCTATTCATAAGTAATACTATATAAAGTGTAATATATATATAAAATTTATAAATATTAAATATTCAGTATATGTTATTATATATATTATATCATTATTAAATATTACATAATTAATAAAATGTAATATTAAACCTAATTACAAGTAAAAACATAGTTGTTATATTATTAATTATTACTAACAATATTTTTAGCATTATTATTATTATCTTTATAATTATTATTACCAATATCATCAAAATCATTATTATTATTATTATAACTATCTATAAAATAATACAATTTATTATTTGTATTATTAATAATATTATTATTATTATTATTATTATCATTCTTATTAATGATTATTAATAAACTTATTAAAAATTATCATCTTGGTTATTAATTATATCATCATATTATTATTACTATTTTTAAATCTGTTATTATAAATATCTTATTAATAATAATTAATATAATTATTATCAATTAGTATTTATATTATTAATAGTGTATTTATTAATTAATAAAAAAATTAAGTATATATATTATATAAAAATAAAAGGTACGTATTCTGTTCTCCATCTACATCCAGACTATAGATGATTTTTGTAATTGTCAGAAGTTGTTACACATCAATTTCAAGCAAGCTGTAAAATAGAAATCGTCCATTATATATATCCTACTGCAATTGTAATGGAATTAAATCAAAATTTTATATAAAAAAAAATAGAGAACATCTCTGTTCTTGAGAAAAATTTTTAAAGCTTTAAAAACGAATCAAATTTCAAAATTCTTAATTGTAGTTTTGTTAGGATTCTTTCACTCAAACTATCTGAAAAATATCAAGTTACAATTCGTAATATCGAGTTCTAATTGTCGAGTCAAAGTTCCGATTTGAAAAAGTCAAACAATTTTTCTTGATCAAATTCGAGTTAACTGTTGCAATTGAAGTTAAATTGATGAATTCTAAGGTTTATATAGATGATTTAAAGCATATTTCATTTTGTAAAAATTGTCCAAACGTTTCTAAAATCGAAAATCAAATTTTTTTTACAGCATCGATGAGCACAGCAGGTTTTTCTATATATATATATATATATATATATATATATATATATATATATATATATATATATATATATATATATATATATACATATATATATATATATATATATATATATATATATATATATATATATATATATATATATTTTGTTTTTTTTTTCTTTTCTTTTCTTTTTGTTTAACTGAATCAATATTTATTACATATTATTTGGATATGAATTTCAAATCTTATTTCAAAATTTAAGTAGTTAAATTGATTGGGAAATGGTTCTTGGTCGACTAGTTCATTATAGGAGAAGAAGATTAGAAACAGAAAGGAAACGATTTTAAATAAATCGGTTGGGTTTAGCTTAGTAAAAACAGATTGGTTCGATGGTTTGTGGTGTTGTCGGGTGATCGAGAGGTTGCGAGTTCGAGTCCGGGCGTGGGCAGTTTTTTTTATTGGAACATTTTCTTTGTGAGGTAGTTTCTCATTTTTATTTATTATTATTATTGTTATTAATATCATTATAATTATTATTATTATTATTATTATTATTATTATTATTATTATTATTATTATTATTATTATTATTATTATTATTATTATTATTATTATTATTATTATTATTATTATTGATATTGTTAGTGTTTAATTATTAGTATTACTACTATCATACTTATATTTATAAATATTAGAAACATTATGATCATTAGTATTTTTATAAGTATTATTAATATTATTATAAATTTTATCATTTAAGTATTATTATTATTTTGATCATTATTATTATTATTATTATTATCATTATGAATATAATCAAATTTATTATTATTTACATTAATATTAGTATATTAGTATCACTTTATAATTATTAGAATTATTATTAATATTATTAACATTAAGATTTAATTGAAAATAAAAGATTTATATTGATTAAGATATAACTACGATCGTGCGTATTGTAAACAAAGTATCTATACATATGTAAAAATAGATATAAAACCGTTAAGTTCTTAAGATATTAATAAGTATTATTATTAGCAATATTATTATTATGATCATTACTAATAATATATTATCAATAACATTATTAACTTTATTATTATTATTATTATTATTATTATTATTATTATTATTATTATTATTATTATTATTATTATTATTACTACCACTGTTATTATTATTAATTCAAATAAATATTTCAAATATACCAATGTAAAGTTTTAATACCTAATATGATATTTTTCTAAACGTCAATATGGGATAATTATAATACGTAACATATCTACTACTTTAAATCCGTTTATATATATATATATATATATATATATATATATATATATATATATATATATATATATATATATATATATATATACACACACATATAGTTATACAAATTTTAAGTATTTAAAATATAAATAAATAGTCAATAAATTATTAATATAAGAAATATATTAAAATACAAATTTGTTCGATTTCGATTATACGTTTTAATATATACACAAATGATATAGGTTCGTGAATCCGAGGCCAACCCTGCATTGTTCAGTTGTTAAGTATCGTCATATGTATTTTTACTACAAAATACAGTATGGTGAGTTTCATTTGCCTTTTTACCCTTTATATTTTTGGGCTGAGAATACATGCGTAATTTTTATAAATGTTTTATGAAATAGATACAAGTAATCGAAACTACATTATATGGTTGAATGATCGAAGCCGAATATGCCCCTTTTGCTTGGTAACCTAAGAATTAGTAAACCAGTCTACTAATTGACGCGAATCCTAAAGATAGATCTATTGGGCCTAACGAACCCCAACCGTTGTAGCGGATGCTTTAGTACTTTGATGTTGTTTTATCAAGTCCGATGGATGTCCCGGAATGATAGGGGATATTCTTATATGCATCTTGTTAATGTCGGTTACCAGGTGTTCAATCCATATGAATGATATTTTTGTCTCTATGCATGGGACGTATATTTATGAGAACTGTAACGACCCAAATTTTTTCGATCGTTTTATACATATAAGATTAATATTTACATAAATTAAACCTTACCAACATAATAAGTAATCCAAATTGTTGAGACTTGTGTTTTTGAAAAGAGTTTTACACAACGTTTGACCGTCCAATTTGACCGATGATATCACGAACTATCGAACATACGATAATTATACGATTGCGTACATATATGTATTTATACATATTTAACATGATCTAAGGATGGTTTAACATCTCATTGTGTACTAATAACAATAAGTTATAAGTATACTTTGAGACTACTAACTTAAGTTTTCAAAACGATAACTATACGTAACGTTATTTGACATACATACCTTTAACATATAACGCTTATACAAGTATCGTATAAATATGTATTTAATCACTTTTAAAAGGCTTAATACATAAAACAATATAAGTATATTCACAAAAGATAGTTATATTTGAATTCTAGTTCCGTTTCCTCAAAATTTCTACACGTACACCTAGGGTATATGTACCCGTATCATACCCAGCTTCTATACGTAATTACTATTGGTATATACACATCAAATCAACATCCTAATCAGCCCTATATACTGCCCTCAAGGAGAGGTAACCTTAATTGGAAGCTAGCATTGATATTTATACAAAATAACAAACTAGAATTTTGTTCTTGTCTCCCCCCATAATCACGCCATCCTTCACCATTTATATCCCTTCCATTTTCAATTTTTACTACATATTTTCTCTAGCTAGGAAACACATACTTGTAAGCCTCATGCATCCTTAATAAAATCCAGCAAAAACTCTCTCAAGAATCACCTTAATAACCACCATATTAAGATCAAACAAGAACACTACAAGATATTACTTTCATTTCAAGTTTATGTCCTAAGTTTGTTTCCAATCTTCAATCCAATTTTACCACTCCTTAAGATCAAGAGTTATACTTCCTTTTCAGTAACCTTATCCAAGTAACTTGAGGTAGTAATCTTGTCCATATTCTTATTCGATTCATATTTATATAGCTATCTTATTTTGTGTTATAAAATTTTAACAACAAGAACATAGTTTGAATGATTTCAAACTTGTTCGCAAACTAAATAGATCCTTCTAACTTAACTTTTAAAACACTTCAAGACCTGTAATATATCTTAATGATATGCTAACTTAACAAGATACAACTTGATTTTACAAGGAACACCTTAAAACTGAATCTACATCGTTGGAGTGCAACCGGGGGCTGTTTTGGGTTGGATAATTAAAAACCATCTTAAACTTTGAATTGGAAGTTTATATTCTGGAAAAATGATATTTCTTATGAATATGTTAATATATAAAAATCTCATGGTGTAACTCAAAGTGTAAGTATTTTTGTAAAAATGAACATCTAGATGTTGTTTTTACAACGGAAATGATCACTTTCATAAGATTCACCAAAGTTTGACCTATAACCTATGATTTCGAATGCAAACTAAGGTATTTACAGTTCATATTCATAAATAATGACTCGATCCAAGGAAGTGGCAAGTTGAACCAACAAAAACGGAGTTATATTGAAGAAACTACGGCTAAAACAAAATTGGGTATCCAAAGCTAGTTTAGCTACGAAATTAATTGGAGTAAAACTAAACTAATCATATATTTGCTAATTAATATGATATTTTATATATATTTACTTATGATTTGATTTTATATATTTCAGGACCGCTCGTAACTAACACGAGAAGATTAATTATAAGACCTCATGATTGTACGCAACACGTCATTTGACAACACGGTACTTTATGTACGCAACACGTCATTTGACAACATGGTACCATGGGCCGAGATTAATTTTGATCAATACGAATACGATGGGGTCTTTATTTATTTATTGAGCAACTAATTGTGGACCACTAACATCGGACTGCTAACTACGGACTAATAGATATTAAAAGTATTATAAGTATATATGTAACGATTATTTGAAAAGAAAATATGTTAATATATTATATATATGGTTAGGTTCGTGATATCTATCGGAGATCAAGTTGTGTTGAATATCTTCAAAGCAAAAGTGAGTATATAGTCCCACTTTTAAACTCTAAATATTTCGGGATGAGAATACATGCATTTTATGATTTACGTTATGGACACAAGTGATTAAAAATATATATTCTACGTTGAGTTGTACCACTAGCATATTTCCCTGTAACTTGGTAACTACTATTTACATGAGGTATTGTAAACGCGAATACTGTTGATAGATCTATCAGGCCTGACAACCCCAACCGGACTGGATGACCAGTATTCAACGGTTGCACAGTACTTCGTTTCGGTGACTACACTTGGTACGGTGTAGTGAGATTTCATAATAAAGGGAATATGCGACGTTGATTAAATGTTAAGTATGGTTATCAAGTGCTCAACCACTTAGAATATTTTTATTAAAACGTTTATGTATATTAAATCTTGTGGTCTATATTTATAACGCTGCTAGCATTAAACCTATATCTCACCAACTTTATGTTGACGTTTTAAGCATGTTTATTCTCAGGTGATAATTAAAAGCTTCCGCTGCATTATGCCGAATTTAAGCAGGATTTGGAGTATGCATATTTGTGTCAAAAATAAAACTGCATATCAGAAGATTTGTAATGTGAAATATGTTGGAAGTCGTATTGTTATTATCAAATGTAAAGTTTGTAAAACTAAGATTATCGTTAAACGATAATCATTATTATGCTGTTTGAACCTTTGATTATAATAAAGGTTATGGTTTGTATTATAAAAACGTATGCAGATTTTGAAAAATGTCACATATAGAGGTCAATACCTCGCAATGACACCAATGAGTACGTGACGTTTATATTCGATATAAACGGGATGCTTCAGGTGGTATCAGAGCGTTGGTCTTAGAGAACCAGAAAATTTGCATTAGTGTGTCTTATCGAGTTTGTTAAGATGCATTAGTGAGTCTGGACTTTGACCGTGTATGATTTCGAAAACTATTGCTTATCCTTGTTGGTTAAAAATTAATATGTAAATATTATGTGGTACTAACGTACTAGTTGTTGTGTGATAGATGTCTGGCTTAAAACTTGTTATCACATTCAACGACTCCGAACCAGAATCCTCAGATAGTGTTCCAGTCATTAACCTATCCGACGATGAAAAAGACACCTTTGGGGAAGACTAACAATTTCCGGATGAATCAATTGAAGAGGAACTGGAAAGTGATCCTGAGGAGGAAGAAATACAGGAAATTACGAAAGACAAGTTCGAACGAGGAAAGAAACGAAAGGCTACTGAATTGGAAAATCCAAATCCCGAGTTTAGTGAGGATGTTGTGGCACCAACTCCACCAGACACTTCCACCCCTATTCCCGCTATTCCTATTAGTTCTATCCTGACATCCAGTTCTTCAGCCCCTCAGCCAAAACGCAGGGAGACAGCCAGGATAAGCTTTAAGCGATTTCTTTGAACACAAACATTTTGGGTTAAATGATGCGCTGTTGTTTTAAACCATGAGATCATATAACGTTTTGTATAATATTACTAGTGTGGTTTGCTTAATGTTTGATGTAAGATAAGCATATGTAAAATAGTGAAGTGTGAAATGCAATAATTTTCCATGGTTGAGTATTATTTGGGTGGTAGTAATTGATTTTCGTATTAAGCTATTAAGTATGAACTTTAACGGGTAGGTGCTACCCTAGATATAATTATAAAAACGCTAATAAGAAGAAAAGGCTTTTATAATAATAACTGGTTCATATTATTAATAAGCTATGATGTACTGTAAATACACACTACATCTATAATATTCCATGTGAATAATTATTTTTTTCATTCTTATTGAAGATTATGGCACGATTGAACCGAATGACGGAACAAGAAATCGAGGAACTCATCAATCAGCAAGTGAACGACAGAATGTTATGGGTCGAGGCTGCAAGAGGTGCTGCAGTTAACCCAAATCCTCATGTGGGATGCACCTACAAAACTTTTCAAGGTTGCAAGCCCTCATCATTCAGTGGAACAGAAGGACCGGTCGGTTTAACCTGGTGGATCGAAAAGATTGAGTCTGTGTTTAAAATCAGTGGTTGTATTGAGAAGGACATGACCAAGTATGCATCGTGCACCCTACAAGATAGTGCACTCACATGGTGGAAAAACTATGTGAAGGCCGTAGGAGGAGATGTAGCTTATGATACTCCATGGGAAGAATTCAAAACAATGCTAATCAACGAGTATTGTCCAAGGAACGAGGTTAGAAAGTTGGAAGCTGAATTATGAAGCCTGAAAGTAGTTGGTACTGAACTTACCAACTACAATCAGCGATTCATGGAATTAGCTTTGCTATGTCCCGAATTGGTACCAACCGAAGAACGGAAGATAGAACTGTACAAAGATGGTTTGCCTAAAAATGTCAAGGCAAATGTTACAGCATCGAAACCCAAGACTATTCACGAAGCCATCACCATGGCAAATGAGTTGATGGACCAGATTATTCTGGATAAGAACACCGATGTTAAGACATCGGAAAACAAAAGAAAGTGGGAAGGTAATCATCAACAATTCAACAAGAAACAAGAAACCATGCAAGGTGCGGGTAGTGGTTCAAGCTCAGGTTACAAGGGACGAAATCCTTTATGTAACAGATGCGACAAACATCACTCTGGTTATTGTAATGTGGTATGCAACAATTGTAATTGAAGGGGTCATCTTACTGAAGATTGTAGGGTTCCCGTTACAAATACAAATGACACCAAGACTCCTGCCACCAATGCAAATAGAACTGCCTTGGCCACTGTTACTTGTTATGAGTGTGGGAAACAGGGTCATTATAAGAGCCAGTGCCTGAATCCAGAGAAGACTAACGGACCTGCACATGGAAGAGCATTTATTATTAATGCTAGAGAGGCGTGTGAAGACCCGGAGCTTGTTACGGGTACGTTTACCATTAATAACTTATCAGCATCTATTATATTTGATACTGGTGCCGATAGAAGTTACGTGTGCAGAGACTTTTACGCTAAATTGAATTGTTCATCATTACCTCTAGATGCTAAGTACATGATTGAGTTAGCTAATGGTAAACTAATTAAAGCCGATGATTGTAAAATAAATTTAGCCGGAGAAACGTTTAAAATTGATTTGATACCCTTAGAATTAGGAAGTTATTATGTAATAGTCGGCATGGACTGGATGTCCAAAATAGGAGCTGAAGTTGTGTGTGCCAAGAAGGCAATTCGCATTCCTCGTAAGGATAAAACGCCAGTAATGATTTATGGAGAGAAGGGTAACTCAAAGCTAAAACTCATTAGCTATTTGAAAGCCCAAAAGTGCATGAAGAAAGGGTGCTATGCAATCTTAGCACATTTTAATAAAGTTGAAATGAAGGAAAAAGAGAAGAGTATCAACGACGTGCCTGTAGTAAAAGATTTTCCTGAAGTCTTTCCGGAAGAGTTGCCGGGATTACCTCTATTTAGATCTGTAGAATTTCAAACAGATCTAGTACCAGGAGCTGCACCAGTGGCTCGTGCTCCATACAGACTTGCACCATCTGAGATGAAAGTGTTACAAAGCCAGTTACAAGAATTACTGGACCGCAGTTTCATTCGACCGAGCACTTCACCATGGGGAGCTCCGATTTTATTCTTCAAGAAGAAAGATGGATCCTTCCGAATGTGTATAGATTACCGTGAATTAAATAAGTTAACTATCAAGAATTGGTATCCACTACCGAGAATTGACGACTTATTTGATCAACTGCAAGGATCATGTGTGTACTCGAAAAGCGATCTAAGATCGGGCTATCATCAACTACGTGTCAAAGAAGAAGACATTCCGAAGACTGCTTTTCGGACACGTTATGGTCATTATGAATTTTTGGTTATGCCGTTTGGGTTGACAAATGCGCCAGCTGTATTCATGGACCTCATGAATCGAGTTTGTAGTCCGTATTTAGATAAGTTTGTTATCATTTTCATTGACAATATTCTTATCTATTCCAAGAGTGAACAAGAGCATGGGAAGCATTTAAGGTTGATATTAGAGTTGTTAAGAAAAGAACAGCTATACGCCAAATTTTCTAAGTGTGCTTTTTGGTTGAAAGAAGTGCAATTTCTTGGCCACGTGGTTAGTAGCAAAGGAATTCAGGTTGATCCGGCAAAAATTGAGGCCATTGAAAAATGGGAGATTCCTAAGACACCAACGCAGATACGCCAATTTTTGGGTTTAGCTGGTTATTATAGAAGGTTTATTCAAGACTTTTCCCGAATAGCTAAGCCATTGACAGCTTTAACGCAAAAACGGAAGAAGTACGAATGGACCTCGGAGCAGGAGAACACATTTCAATTACTGAAGAAGAAATTGACTACAGCACCTATTTTATCGTTACCTAAAGGGAACGATGATTTTGAGATATATTGTGACGCTTCACGACAAGGTTTTGGTTGCGTCCTTATGCAACGAAAGAAAGTTATTGCGTACGCATCCCGACAATTGAAGATTCATGAGCGAAATTATACGGCGCATCATCTAGAACTAGGAGCAGTAGTGTTTGCATTGAAGATATGGAGACACTACTTATATGGGGTTAAATGCACTGTGTTTACCGATCATAAAAGCCTTCAACATATTTTCGATCAAAAACAGCTGAACATGAGGCAACGTAGGTGGGTCGAGCTGATAAACGACTACGATTGAGAGATTCGCTATCATCCAGGGAAAGCGAATGTAGTGGCTGACGCTCTAAGCATAAAGGAACGAGAGCCAATTCGAATACGAGCGATGAACATAAAAATTCGCATGAATCTCAACTCACAAATCAAAGAGGCTTAACGAGAAGCTCTTACTAAGGAAAACATAGGAAATGAAATAATGAAGAAGTATGAGAAGCAACTCGTTATACGGGAAGACGAAATTCGATATTTTGCAAAACGTATTTGGGTACCAAAGTTGGGTGGATTAAGGAAGTTGATATTGAACGAGGCACATAAGACAAGATACTCGATACATCCTGGAGTTGGAAAGATGTATCAAGATCTTATGACACATTATTGGTGGCCTAATTTAAAGACAGACGTAGCAACATATGTCAGGGAATGTTTAACTTGTTCCAAAGTCAAAGCAGAACATCAGAAGCCGTCAGGGTTACTTCAACAACCAGAAATCCCAGAATGGAAGTGGGACGGTATTACCATGGATTTTATCACGAAGTTACCTAAACCTGCATGGGGTTATGACACCATTTGGGTAATAGTTGATCGTCTCACCAAATCTGCACATTTCTTGCCTATAAAAGAAACAGATAGAATGGAGAAACTATTACAATTATACATAAAGGAAATTGTTTCAAGGCATGGAATACCTATTTCCATTATATCCGATCGTGATAGTAGATTTACATCAAAGTTCTGGCAATCACTACAGGAGGCCCTGGGAACTCGTTTGGATATGAGCACCGCATATCATCCGCAAACTGACGAGCAGAGTGAAAGAACAATTCAGACTCTTGAAGACATGCTCAGGGCATGTGTGATCGATTTTGGAAATGGATGGGATAAATATCTACCATTAGCAGAATTCTCGTATAATAATAGTTATCATGCGAGCATTAAAGCTGCACCATTCGAAGCGCTGTATGGAAGGAAGTGTAGATCCCCTATCTGTTGGAATGAAGTAGGAGATCGACGATTAACTGGTCCCGAGATCATACACGAAACTACTGAGAAGATAGTACAAATTAAGGAGAGATTGAAAACAGCCCGTAGTCGCCAAAAGAGCTACGCCGATGTCCGAAGGAAACCATTAGAGTTTCAGATCAGTGACATGGTTATGCTAAAGGTTTCACCTTAGAAAGGTGTAATACATTTCGGCAAAAGGGGTAAACTGAACCCAAGGTATGTAGGCCCGTTCAAGATCATCGAACGCATTGGACCGGTAGCTTATCGACTTGAGTTACCACAACAACTCGCCGGAATACATAATACGTTTCACGTCTCAAACCTTAAGAAGTGTCTTGCAAAGGAAGACGTCACCATTCCTCTTGAAGAAATCCAAGTCGACAAGAAACTACAATTCATAGAAGAACCAGTCGAAATCATGGACCGTGAAGTTAAACAGCTCAAGCAGAGCAACATACCAATCGTTAAGGTTCGTTGGAATGCTCGAAGGGGTCCCGAGTTTACTTGGGAACGAGAGGATCAGATGAAACAAAAGTACCCACATTTGTTTCCCGAGAACGCAAAACAGGTACAACTTTAAAATTTCGGGACGAAATTTATTTAACGGGTAGGTACTGTAAAGACCCGGTTTTTTCCGATCGTTTTATACATATAAGATTAATATTTACATAAATTAAATCTTACCAACATAATAAGTAATCCAAATTGTTGAGACTTGTGTTTTTGAAAAGAGTTTTACACAACGTTTGACCGTCCAATTTGACCGATGATATCACGAACTATAGAACATACGATAATTATATGATTGCGTACATATATGTATTTATACATATTTAACATGATCTAAGGATGGTTTAACATCTCATTGTGTACTAATAACAATAAGTTATAAGTATACTTTGAGACTACTAACTTAAGTTTTCAAAACGATAACTATACGTAACGTTATTTGACATACATACCTTTAACCTATAATGCTTATACAATTATCGTATAAATATGTATTTAATCACTTTTAAAAGGCTTAATACATAAAACAATATAAGTATATTCACAAAAGATAGTTATATTTGAATTCTAGTTCCGTTTCCTCAAAATTTCTACACGTACACCTAGGGTATATGTACCCGTATCATACCCAGCTTCTATACGTAATTACTATTGGTATATATACATCAAATCAACATCCTAATCAGCCTTATATACTGCCCTCAAGGAGAGGTAACCTTAATTGGAAGCTAGCATTGATATTTATACAAACTAACAAACTAGAATTTTGTTCTTGTCTCCCCCCATAATCACGCCATCCTTCACCATTTATATCCCTTCCATTTTAAATTTTTACTACATATTTTCTCTAGCTAGGAACACACACTTTTAAGCCTCATGCATCCTTAAGAAAATCCAGCAAAAACTCTCTCAAGAATCACCTTAATAACCACCATATTAAGATCAAACAAGAACACTACAAGATATTACTTTCATTTCAAGTTTATGTCCTAAGTTTGTTTCCAATCTTCAATCCAATTTTACCACTCCTTAAGATCAAGAGTTATACTTCCTTTTGAGTAACCTTATCCAAGTAACTTGAGGTAGTAATCTTGTCCATAATCTTATTCGATTCATATTTATGTAGCTATCTTATTTTGTGTTATAAAATTTTAACAACAAGAACATAGTTTGAATGATTTCAAACTTGTTCGCAAACTAAATAGATCCTTCTAACTTAAATTTTAAAACACTTCAAGACCTGTAATATATCATAATGATATGCTAACTTAACAAGATACAACTTGATTTTACAAGGAACACCTTAAAACTGAATCTACATCGTTGGAGTGCAACCGGGGGCTGTTTTGGGTTGGATAATTAAAAACCATCTTAAACTTTGAATTGGAAGTTTATATTATGGAAAAATGATGTTTCTTATGAATATGTTAATATATAAAAATCTCATGGTGTAACTCAAAGTGTAAGTATTTTTGTAAAAATGATCATCTAGATGTTGTTTTTACAACGGAAATGATCACTTTCATAAGATTCACCAAAGTTTGACCTATAACCTGTGATTTCGAATGCAAACTAAGGTATTTACAGTTCATATTCATAAATAATGACTCGATCCAAGGAAGTGGCAAGTTGAACCAACAAAAACAGAGTTATATTGAAGAAACTACGGTTAAAACAAAATTGGGTATCCAAAGATAGTTTAGCTACGAAATTAATTGGAGTAAAACTAAACTAATCATATCTTTGCTAATTAATATGATATTTTATATATATTTACTTATGATTTGATTTTATATATTTTAGGACCACCCGTAAACTACACGAGAAGATTAATTATAAGACCTCATGATTGTACGCAACACGTCATTTGACAACACGGTACTTTATGTACGCAACACGTCATTTGACAACATGGTACCATGGGTCGAGATTAATTCTGATCAATACGAATACGATGGGGTCTTTATTTATTTATTGAGCAACTAATTGTGGACCACTAACATCGGACTGCTAACTACGGACTAATAGATATTAAAAGTATTATAAGTATATATGTAATGATTATTTGAAAAGAAAATATGTTAATATATTATATATATGGTTAGGTTCGTGATATCTATCGGAGATCAAGTTGTGTTAAATATCTTCAAAGCAAAAGTGAGTATATAGTCCCACTTTTAAACTCTAAATATTTCGGGATGAGAATACATGCATTTTATGATTTACGTTATGGACACAAGTGATTAAAAATATATATTCGACGTTGAGTTGTACCACTGGCATATTTCTGAAATGTCCCGTTCTTATTGATTAAAAACGTTCCATATTAATTGATTTCGTTGCGAGGTTTTGACCTCTATATGAGACGTTTTTCAAAGACTGCATTCATTTTTAAAACAAACCATAACCTTTATTTCATAGATAAAGGTTTTAAAAAGCTTTACGTAGATTATCAAATAATGATAATCTAAAATATCCTGTTTACACACGACCATTACATAATGGTTTACAATACAAATATGTTACAACAAAATAAGTTTCTTGAATGCAGTTTTTACACAATATCATACAAGCATGGACTCCAAATCTTGTCCTTATTTAAGTATGCGACAGTGGAAGCTCTTAATAATCACCTGAGAATAAACATGCTTAAAACGTCAACAAAAATGTTGGTGAGTTATAGGTTTAACCTATATATATAAAATCGTAACAATAGACCACAAGATTTCATATTTCAATACACATCCCATACATAGAGATAAAAATCATTCATATGGTGAACACCTGGTAACCGACAATAACAAGATGCATATATAAGAATATCCCCATCATTCCGGGACACCCTTCGGATATGATATAAATTTCGAAGTACTAAAGCATCCGGTACTTTGGATGGGGTTTGTTAGGCCCAATAGATCTATCTTTAGGATTCGCGTCAATTAGGGTGTCTGTTCCCTAATTCTTAGATTACCAGACTTAATAAAAAGGGGCATATTCGATTTCGATAATTCAACCATAGAATGTAGTTTCACGTACTTGTGTCTATTTTGTAAATCATTTATAAAACCTGCATGTATTCTCATCCCAAAAATATTAAATTTTAAAAGTGGGACTATAACTCACTTTCACAGATTTTTACTTCGTCGGGAAGTAAGACTTGGCCACTGGTTGATTCACGAACCTATAACAATATATACATGTATATCAAAGTATGTTCAAAATATATTTACAACACTTTTAATATATTTTGATGTTTTAAGTTTATTAAGTCAGCTGTCCTCGTTAGTAACCTACAACTAGTTGTCCACATTTAGATGTACAGAAATAAATCGATAAATATTATCTTGAATCAATCCACGACCCAGTGTATACGTATCTCAGTATTGATCACAACTCAAACTATATATATTTTGGAATCAACCTCAACCCTGTATAGCTAACTCCAACATTCACATATAGAGTGTCTATGGTTGTTCCGAAATATATATAGATGTGTTGACATGATAGGTCGAAACATTGTATACGTGTCTATGGTATCTCAAGATTACATAATATACAATACAAGTTGATTAAGTTATGGTTGGAATAGATTTGTTACCAATTTTCACGTAGCTAAAATGAGAAAAATTATCCAATCTTGTTTTACCCATAACTTCTTCATTTTAAATCCGTTTTGAGTAAATCAAATTGCTATGGTTTCATATTGAACTCTATTTTATGAATCTAAACAGAAAAAGTATAGGTTTATAGTCAGAAAAATAAGTTACAAGTCGTTTTTGTAAAGGTAGTCATTTCAGTCGAAAGAACGACGTCTAGATGACCATTTTAGAAAACATACTTCCACTTTGAGTTTAACCATAATTTTTGGATATAGTTTCATGTTCATAATAAAAATCATTTTCTCAGAATAACAAATTTTAAATCAAAGTTTATCATAGTTTTTAATTAACTAACCCAAAACAGCCCGCGGTGTTACTACGACGGCGTAAATCTGGTTTTACGGTGTTTTTCGTGTTTCCAGGTTTTAAATCATTAAGTTAGCATATCATATAGATATAGAACATGTGTTTAGTTGATTTTAAAAGTCAAGTTAGAAGGATTAACTTTTGTTTGCGAACAAGTTTAGAATTAACTAAACTATGTTCTAGTGATTACAAGTTTAAACCTTCGAATAAGATAGCTTTATATGTATGAATCGAATGATGTTATGAACATCATTACTACCTTAAGTTCCTTGGATAAACCTACTGGAAAAGAGAAAAATGGATCTAGCTTCAATGGATCCTTGGATGGCTCGAAGTTCTTGAAGTAGAATCATGACACGAAAACAAGTTCAAGTAAGATCATTACTTGAATTAAGATTGTTATAGTTATAGAAATTGAACCAAAGTTTGAATATGATTATTACCTTGTATTAGAATGATAACCTACTGTAAGAAACAAAGATTTCTTGAGGTTGGATGATCACCTTACAAGATTGGAAGTGAGCTAGCAAACTTGAAAGTATTCTTGATTTTTATGTAACTAGAACTTGTAAAATATATGAAGAACACTTAGAACTTGAAGATAGAACTTGAGAGAGATTAATTAGATGAATACAATTGAAGAATGAAAGTGTTTGTAGGTGTGTTTGGTCGTTGGTGTATGGATTAGATATAAAGGATATGTAATTTTGTTTTCATGTAAATAAGTCATGAATGATTACTCATATTTTTGTAATTTTATGAGATATTTCATGCTAGTTGCCAAATGATGGTTCCCACATGTGTTAGGTGACTCACATGGGCTGCTAAGAGCTGATCATTGGAGTATATATACCAATAGTACATACATCTAAAAGCTGTGTATTGTACGAGTACGAATACGAGTGCATACGAGTAGAATTGTTGATGAAACTGAACGAGGATGTAATTGTAAGCATTTTTGTTTAGTAGAAGTATTTTGATAAGTGTCTTGAAGTCTTTAAAAAGTGTATGAATACATATTAAAACACTACATGTATATACATTTTAACTGAGTCGTTAAGTCATCGTTAGTCGTTACATGTAAATGTTATTTTGAAACCTTTAGGTTAACGATCTTGTTGAATTTTGTTAACCCATTGTTTATTATAACAAATGAGATGTTAAATTATTATATTATCATGATATTATGATATATAATATATCTTAGTATGATGTATATACAGTTAAATGTCGTTACAACGATAATCGTTACATATATGTCTCGTTTCGAAATCATTAAGTTAGTAGTCTTATTTTTACATATGTATTTCATTGTTAATACACTTAATAATATATTTACTTATCATTTAACATAATTAACCAAGTGTATCAATATCTTAATATGATTCATATGTACCTAGTAAGACGTTGTTATAACGATAATCGTTATATATATCGTTTTCGAGTTCCTTAAATTAATAGTCTCATTTTTTATGTATATAACTCATTGTTAAAATACCTAATGAGATACATACTTATAATAAAAACATGTTAACTATATATATAACCATATATATGTCATCGTATAGTTTTTACAAGTTTTAACGTTCGTGAATCACCGGTCAACTTGGGTGGTCAATTGTCTATATGAAACATATTTCAATTAATCAAGTCTTAACAAGTTTGATTGCTTAACATGTTGGAAATATTTAATCATGTAAATATCAATCTCAATTAATATATATAAACATGGAAAAGTTCGGGTCACTACAGTACCTACCCGTTAAATAAATTATTCCCGAAATTTTAAGCTGTTGAATGTGTTGACGAATCTTCTGGAAATAGATGCGGGTATTTCTTCTTCATCTGATCTTCACGCTCCCAGGTGAACTCGGGTCCTCTACGAGCATTCCATCGAACCTTAACAATTGGTATCTTGTTTTGCTTAAGTCTTTTAACCTCACGATCCATTATTTCGACGGGTTCTTCGATGAATTGAAGTTTTTCGTTGATTTGGATTTCATCTAACGGAATAGTGAGATCTTCTTTAGCAAAATATTTCTTCAAATTCGAGACGTGGAAAGTGTTATGTACAGCCGCGAGTTGTTGAGGTAACTCTAGTCGGTAAGCTACTGGTCCGACACGATCAATAATCTTGAATGGTCCAATATACCTTGGATTTAATTTCCCTCGTTTACCAAATCGAACAACGCCTTTCCAAGGTGCAACTTTAAGCATGACCATCTCTCCAATTTCAAATTCTATATCTTTTCTTTTAATGTCAGCGTAGCTCTTTTGTCGACTTTGGGCGGTTTTCAACCGTTGTTGAATTTGGATGATCTTCTCGGTAGTTTCTTGTATAATCTCCGGACCCGTAATCTGTCTATCCCCCACTTCACTCCAACAAATCGGAGACCTGCACTTTCTACCATAAAGTGCTTCAAACGGCGCCATCTCAATGCTTGAATGGTAGCTGTTGTTGTAGGAAAATTCTGCTAACGGTAGATGTCGATCCCAACTGTTTCCGAAATCAATAACACATGCTCGTAGCATGTCTTCAAGCGTTTGTATCGTCCTTTCGCTCTGCCCATCAGTTTGTGGATGATAGGCAGTACTCATGTCTAGACGAGTTCCTAATGCTTGCTGTAATGTCTGCCAGAATCTTGAAATAAATCTGCCATCCCTATCAGAGATAATAGAGATTGGTATTCCATGTCTGGAGACGACTTCCTTCAAATACAGTCGTGCTAACTTCTCCATCTTGTCATCTTTTCTTATTGGTAGGAAGTGTGCTGATTTGGTGAGACGATCAACTATTACCCAAATAGTATCAAAACCACTTGCAGTCCTTGGCAATTTAGTGATGAAATCCATGGTAATGTTTTCCCATTTCCATTCCGGGATTTCGGGTTGTTGAAGTAGACCTGATGGTTTCTGATGCTCAGCTTTGACCTTAGAACACGTCAAACATTCTCCTACGTATTTAGCAACATCGGCTTTCATACCCGGCCACCAAAAATGTTTCTTGAGATCCTTGTACATCTTCCCCGTTCCAGGATGTATTGAGTATCTGGTTTTATGAGCTTCTCTAAGTACCATTTCTCTCATATCTCCAAATTTTGGTACCCAAATCCTTTCAGCCCTATACCGGGTTCCGTCTTCCCGAATATTAAGATGTTTCTCCGATCCCTTGGGTATTTCATCCTTTAAATTTCCCTCTTTTAAAACTCCTTGTTGCGCCTCCTTTATTTGAGTAGTAAGGTTATTATGAATCATTATATTCATAGATTTTACTCGAATGGGTTCTCTGTCCTTCCTGCTCAAGGCATCGGCTACCACATTTGCCTTCCCCGGGTGGTAACGAATCTCAAAGTCGTAATCATTCAACAATTCAATCCACCTACGTTGCCTCATATTCAGTTGTTTTTGATTAAATATGTGTTGAAGACTTTTGTGGTCGGTATATATAATACTTTTTACCCCATATAAGTAGTGCCTCCAAGTCTTTAATGCAAAAACAACCGCGCCTAATTCCAAATCATGCGTCGTATAATTTTGTTCGTGAATCTTCAATTGTCTAGACGCATAAGCAATCACCTTCGTTCGTTGCATTAATACACAACCGAGACCTTGCTTTGATGCGTCACAATAAATCACAAAATCATCATTCCCTTCAGGCAATGACAATATAGGTGCCGTAGTTAGCTTTTTCTTCAATAACTGAAACGCTTTCTCTTGTTCATCATTCCATTCAAATTTCTTCCCTTTATGCGTTAATGCAGTCAAGGGTTTTACTATTCTGGAAAAGTCTTGGATGAACCTTCTGTAGTAACCAGCTAGTCCTAAAAACTGGCGTATGTGTTCCGGAGTTTTCGGGGTTTCCCACTTTTCAACAGTTTCTATCTTTGCCGGATCCACCTTAATACCTTCTTTGTTCACTATGTGACCGAGGAATTGAACTTCTTCCAACCAAAATGCACACTTTGAAAACTTAGCGTACAATTCTTCCTTCCTCAATACTTCTAACACCTTTCTCAAATGTTCACCGTGTTCTTGGTCATTCTTTGAGTAAATAAGTATGTCATCAATGAAAACAATGACAAACTTGTCAAGGTATGGTCCACACACTCGGTTCATAAGGTCCATGAACACAGCTGGTGCATTAGTTAAACCAAACGGCATGACCATAAATTCGTAATGACCGTAATGCGTTCTGAAAGCAGTCTTTGGAATATCATCTTCTTTCACCCGCATTTGATGATACCCAGAACGTAAGTCAATCTTTGAATAAACAGACGAGCCTTGTAGTTGATCAAATAAGTCGTCGATTCTCGGTAGTGGGTAGCGGTTCTTGATGGTAAGTTTGTTCAACTCTCGGTAGTCGATACACAACATGAATGTACCATCTTTCTTCTTGAAAAACAAAACAGGAGCTCCCCACGGTGATGTGCTTGGTCGAATGAAACCACGCTCTAAAAGTTCTTGTAATTGGCTTTGCAGTTCTTTCATCTCCCTGGGTGCGAGTCTGTAAAGAGCACGAGCTATTGGTGCAGCTCCTGGTACAAGATCTATTTGAAATTCAACGGATCGATGTGGGGGTAATCCCGGTAATTCTTTCAGAAATACATCGGGAAATTCTTTTGCAATGGGAACATCATTAATGCTCTTTTCTTCAGTTTGTACTTTCTCGACGTGTGCTAGAACAGCATAGCAACCTTTTCTTATTAGTTTTTGTGCCTTCAAATTACTAATAAGATGTAGCTTCGTGTTGCCCTTTTCTCCGTACACCATTAAGGGTTTTCCTTTTTCTCGTATAATGCGAATTGCATTTTTGTAACAAACGATCTCCGCTTTCACTTCTTTCAACCAGTCCATACCGATTATCACATCAAAACTCCCTAACTCTACTGGTATCAAATCAATCTTAAATGTTTCGCTAACCAGTTTAATTTCTCGATTCCGACATATATTATCTGCTGAAATTAATTTACCATTTGCTAATTCGAGTAAAAATTTACTATCCAAAGGCGTCAATGGACAACTTAATTTAGCACAAAAATCTCTACTCATATAGCTTCTATTCGCACCCGAATCAAATAAAACGTAAGCAGATTTATTGTCAATAAGAAACGTACCCGTAACAAGCTCCGGGTCTTCCTGTGCCTCTACCGCATTAATATTGAAAACTCTTCCACGGCCTTGTCCATTCGTGTTCTCCTGGTTCGGGCAATTTCTAATAATGTGGCCTGGTTTTCCACATTTATAACAAACTACATTGGCATAACTTGCTCCGACACTACTTGCTCCGCCATTACTCGTTCCGACACCATTTGTTCCTTTCGTTCTATTAACCCCTGGTCCGTAGACCTCACACTTCGCCGCGCTATGACCATTTCTTTTACACTTGTTGCAAAATTTGGTGCAGAACCCCGAGTGATTCTTTTCACACCTTTGGCATAGCTGCTTCTGATTGTTGTTGTTGTTGCGGTTATTATTGTTGTTGGGATGATTGTTGTAGTTGCTGTTGTTGTTGTTGTTGTTGTTGTTGTTGGGCCGTTTGTTGTAGTTGCGATTGATGTTGCGATTGTTGGGATAATTGTTGCGATTATTGTTGTAATTGCTGTTGTTGTTGTATTGGTGATTCTTATCACCGTTTTCCTCCCACTTTCTTTTGACTTGCTTCACATTGGCCTCTTCAGCAGTCTGTTCTTTAATTCTTTCTTCAATCTGGTTCACTAGTTTGTGAGCCATTCTACATGCCTGTTGTATGGAGGCGGGCTCGTGTGAACTTATATCTTCTTGGATTCTTTCCGGTAATCCTTTCACAAACGCGTCGATCTTCTCTTCCTCATCTTCGAATGCTCCCGGACACAATAGGCACAATTCTGTGAATCGTCTTTCGTACGTGGTAATATCAAATCCTTGGGTTCGTAACCCTCTAAGTTCTGTCTTGAGCTTATTGACCTCGGTTCTGGGACGGTACTTCTCGTTCATCAAGTGCTTGAATGCTGACCACGGTAGTGCGTACGCATCGTCTTGTCCCACTTGCTCTAGATAGGTATTCCACCATGTTAACGCAGAACCTGTGAAGGTATGCGTAGCGTACTTCACTTTGTCCTCTTCAGTACACTTACTTATGGCAAACACCGATTCGACCTTCTCGGTCCACCGTTTCAATCCGATCGGTCCTTCGGTTCCATCAAATTCCAAAGGTTTGCAGGCAGTGAATTCTTTGTAGGTGCATCCTACACGATTTCCTGTACTGCTAGATCCAAGGTTATTGTTGGTATGTAGCGCAGCCTGTACTGCGGCTATGTTTGAAGCTAGAAAAGTACGGAATTCCTCTTCATTCATATTCACGGTGTGTCGAGTAGTCGGTGCCATTTCCTTCAAAATAGTCAAATGGAACAAGTTAATCATACAGAATATTAAGAGTAGTTAATAGTATTTCGTAGCATAATATGAACTCATTTATAAAAGCTTTTTCTTCATATTAGCGTTTTATAAGTTTAAATTCAGGTAGTACCTACCCGTTAAGTTCATACTTAGTAGCTAATATACAATTCAACTACTACAATTCTATATGAAAAACTGATTATAATAATATTTCGCGTTCAAACTTTTATACAATATTTTACAAACTTACAATACCGATTATTTTACATAAAGCTTGAAATATAGCACACAATAACTTTGATACAAGATAGTTGTGAAGATAATTCTAGCTAGTACACAAGTCGTTCAGCAAAGGCAATAAAGACACGTAATTCATACGTCCAGAAACAAGTCATGCATTCTGGTTTTACTAGGACTACTTCCCATCCTTGGTCTTGTGCAACATAACCGTTATGGCCGTTTATAAGACAGCGTGTTGTAACGTCGTCAAAGGGACGAGGGTTACGTAATGTCCAACAGTCCCGTAATAATCTAAAAACCTCATTTCTTACCCCAATTACCGACTCCGTCACTTGTGGAAACGTTTTGTTTAATAGTTGTAGCCCGATGTTCTTGTTCTCACTTTGGTGAGAAGCGAACATTACTAATCCGTAAGCATAACATGCTTCTTTATGTTGCATGTTAGCCGCTTTTTCTAAATCACGAAGTCCAATATTCGGATATATTGAGTCAAAATAATTTCTTAACCCGTTGCGTAAAATAGCATTTGGGTTCCCCGCAATATATGCGTCAAAGTAAACACATCGTAACTTATGGGTTTCCCAATGTGATATCCCCCATCTTTCAAACGAAAGTCTCTTATAAACCAAGACATTCTTGGAACGTTCTTCGAATGTCTTACAAACTGATCTCGCCTTAAATAGTTGTGCTGAGGAATTCTGGCCGACTCTAGACAAGATTTCATCAATCATGTCTCCGGGTAGGTCTCTTAAAATATTGGGTTGTCTATCCATTTTGTGTTTTTAAACTGTAAAATAGACAAGAGTTAGATTCATAAAAAAATACTTATTAATACAAGCAATTTTTACATATATCATAAAGCATAAGAACACTATATTACATATATTACACCACACGAATACAACTATCTTATTCCGACTCGCTCGTTTCTTCTTCTTCGGTTTTGGTTCGTTTTGCCAAGTTTCTAGGGATATATGATGTTCCCCTAATACGAGCCGTAATTTTCCACATTGGTTTAGAAAAACCCGGTGGTTTAGAGGTTCCCGGGTCATTGTTACAACTTAAGGACTTCGGGGGTTGACGATACATATAAAGTTCATCGGGGTTGGAATTAGATTTCTCTATTTTTATGCCCTTTCCCTTATTATTTTCTTTTGCCTTTTTAAATTCAGTTGGGGTAATTTCTATAACATCATCGGAATTCTCGTCGGAATCCGATTCATCGGAGAATTGGTAATCCTCCCAATATTTTGCTTCCTTGGCGGAAACACCATTGACCATAATTAACCTTGGTCGGTTGGTTGAGGATTTTCTTTTACTTAACCGTTTTAATATTTCCCCCACCGGTTCTATTTCTTCATCCGGTTCCGATTCTTCTTCCGGTTCCGATTCTTCTTCCGGTTCCGACTCTTCTTCCGGTTCCTCTTCGGGAACTTGTGAATCAGTCCACGAATCATTCCAATTTACATTTGACTCTTCATTATTATTAGGTGAGTCAATGGGACTTGTTCTAGAGGTAGACATCTATCACATAATATCAAACGCGTTAAGAGATTAATATATCACATAATATTCACATGTTAAAAATATATAGTTTCCAACAAAATTTGTTAAGCAATCATTTTTCAAGTAAACACGGTCGAAGTCCAGACTCACTAATGCATCCTAACAAACTCGATAAGACACACTAATGCAAAATTCTAGTTCTCTAAGACCAACGCTCGGATACCAACTGAAATGTCCCGTTCTTATTGATTAAAAACGTTCCATATTAATTGATTTCGTTGCGAGGTTTTGACCTCTATATGAGACGTTTTTCAAAGACTGCATTCATTTTTAAAACAAACCATAACCTTTATTTCATAGATAAAGGTTTTAAAAAAGCTTTACATAGATTATCAAATAATGATAATCTAAAATATCATGTTTACACACGACCATTACATAATGGTTTACAATACAAATATGTTACAACAAAATAAGTTTCTTGAATGCAGTTTTTACACAATATCATACAAGCATGGACTCCAAATCTTGTCCTTATTTAAGTATGCGACAGCGGAAGCTCTTAATAATCACCTGAGAATAAACATGCTTAAAACGTCAACAAAAATGTTGGTGAGTTATAGGTTTAACCTATATATATAAAATCGTAACAATAGACCACAAGATTTCATATTTCAATACACATCCCATACATAGAGATAAAAATCATTCATATGGTGAACACCTGGTAACCGACAATAACAAGATGCATATATAAGAATATCCCCATCATTCCGGGACACCCTTCGGATATGATATAAATTTCGAAGTACTAAAGCATCCGGTACTTTGGATGGGGTTTGTTAGGCCCAATAGATCTATCTTTAGGATTCGCGTCAATTAGGGTGTCTGTTCCCTAATTCTTAGATTACCAGACTTAATAAAAAGGGGCATATTCGATTTCGATAATTCAACCATAGAAT
Source organism: Rutidosis leptorrhynchoides (assembly GCF_046630445.1). Taxonomy (NCBI): domain Eukaryota; kingdom Viridiplantae; phylum Streptophyta; class Magnoliopsida; order Asterales; family Asteraceae; genus Rutidosis; species Rutidosis leptorrhynchoides. The sequence goes on from NC_092333.1 coordinate 114,376,816, forward strand.
GTAGTTTCACGTACTTGTGTCTATTTTGTAAATCATTTATAAAACCTGCATGTATTCTCATCCCAAAAATATTAAATTTTAAAAGTGGGACTATAACTCACTTTCACAGATTTTTACTTCGTCGGGAAGTAAGACTTGGCCACTGGTTGATTCACGAACCTATAACAATATATACATGTATATCAAAGTATGTTCAAAATATATTTACAACACTTTTAATATATTTTGATGTTTTAAGTTTATTAAGTCAGCTGTCCTCGTTAGTAACCTACAACTAGTTGTCCACAGTTAGATGTACAGAAATAAATCGATAAATATTATCTTGAATCAATCCACGACCCAGTGTATACGTATCTCAGTATTGATCACAACTCAAACTATATATATTTTGGAATCAACCTCAACCCTGTATAGCTAACTCCAACATTCACATATAGAGTGTCTATGGTTGTTCCGAAATATATATAGATGTGTTGACATGATAGGTCGAAACATTGTATACGTGTCTATGGTATCTCAAGATTACATAATATACAATACAAGTTGATTAAGTTATGGTTGGAATAGATTTGTTACCAATTTTCACGTAGCTAAAATGAGAAAAATTATCCAATCTTGTTTTACCCATAACTTCTTCATTTTAAATCCGTTTTGAGTAAATCAAATTGCTATGGTTTCATATTGAACTCTATTTTATGAATCTAAACAGAAAAAGTATAGGTTTATAGTCGGAAAAATAAGTTACAAGTCGTTTTTGTAAAGGTAGTCATTTCAGTCGAAAGAACGACGTCTAGATGACCATTTTAGAAAACATACTTCCACTTTGAGTTTAACCATAATTTTTGGATATAGTTTCATGTTCATAATAAAAATCATTTTCTCAGAATAACAAATTTTAAATCAAAGTTTATCATAGTTTTTAATTAACTAACCCAAAACAGCCCGCGGTGTTACTACGACGGCGTAAATCTGGTTTTACGGTGTTTTTCGTGTTTCCAGGTTTTAAATCATTAAGTTAGCATATCATATAGATATAGAACATGTGTTTAGTTGATTTTAAAAGTCAAGTTAGAAGGATTAACTTTTGTTTGCGAACAAGTTTAGAATTAACTAAACTATGTTCTAGTGATTACAAGTTTAAACCTTCGAATAAGATAGCTTTATATGTATGAATCGAATGATGTTATGAACATCATTACTACCTTAAGTTCCTTGGATAAACCTACTGGAAAATAGAAAAATGGATCTAGCTTCAATGGATCCTTGGATGGCTCGAAGTTCTTGAAGTAGAATCATGACACGAAAACAAGTTCAAGTAAGATCATCACTTGAATTAAGATTGTTATAGTTATAGAAATTGAACCAAAGTTTGAATATGATTATTACCTTGTATTAGAATGATAACCTACTGTAAGAAACAAAGATTTCTTGAGGTTGGATGATCACCTTACAAGATTGGAAGTGAGCTAGCAAACTTGAAAGTATTCTTGATTTTTATGTAACTAGAACTTGTAAAATATATGAAGAACACTTAGAACTTGAAGATAGAACTTGAGAGAGATTAATTAGATGAAGAAAATTGAAGAATGAAAGTGTTTGTAGGTGTTTTTGGTCGTTGGTGTATGGATTAGATATAAAGGATATGTAATTTTGTTTTCATGTAAATAAGTCATGAATGATTACTCATATTTTTGTAATTTTATGAGATATTTCATGCTAGTTGCCAAATGATGGTTCCCACATGTGTTAGGTGACTCACATGGGCTGCTAAGAGCTGATCATTGGAGTATATATACCAATAGTACATACATCTAAAAGCTGTGTATTGTACGAGTACGAATACGAGTGCATACGAGTAGAATTGTTGATGAAACTGAACGAGGATGTAATTGTAAGCATTTTTGTTAAGTAGAAGTATTTTGATAAGTGTCTTGAAGTCTTTAAAAAGTGTATGAATACATATTAAAACACTACATGTATATACATTTTAACTGAGTCGTTAAGTCATCGTTAGTCTTACATGTAAATGTTATTCTGAAACCTTTAGGTTAACGATCTTGTTGAATTTTGTTAACCCATTGTTTATTATAACAAATGAGATGTTAAATTATTATATTATCATGATATTATGATATATAATATATCTTAGTATGATGTATATACAGTTAAATGTCGTTACAACGATAATCGTTACATATATGTCTCGTTTCGAAATCATTAAGTTAGTAGTCTTATTTTTACATATGTATTTCATTGTTAATACACTTAATAATATATTTACTTATCATTTAACATAATTAACCAAGTGTATCAATATCTTAATATGATTCATATGTACCTAGTAAGACGTTGTTATAACGATAATCGTTATATATATCGTTTCCGAGTTCCTTAAATTAATAGTCTCATTTTTTATGTATATAACTCATTGTTAAAATACCTAATGAGATACATACTTATAATAAAAACATGTTAACTATATATATAACCATATATATGTCATCGTATAGTTTTTACAAGTTTTAACGTTCGTGAATCACCGGTCAACTTGGGTGGTCAATTGTCTATATGAAACATATTTCAATTAATCAAGTCTTAACAAGTTTGATTGCTTAACATGTTGGAAATATTTAATCATGTAAATATCAATCTCAATTAATATATATAAACATGGAAAAGTTCGGGTCACTACAATTTCCCTGTAACTTGGTAACTACTATTTACATGAGGTATTGTAAACGCGAATCCTGTTGATAGATCTATCGGGCCTGACAACCCCAACCGGACTGCACGACCAGTATTCAACGGTTGCACAGTACTTCGTTTCGGTGACTACACTTGGTACGGTGTAGTGAGATTTCATAATAAAGGGAATATGAGACGTTGATTAAATGTTAAGTATGGTTATCAAGTGCTCAACCACTTAGAATATTTTTATTAAAACGTTTATGTATATTAAATCTTGTGGTCTATATTTATAACGCTGCTAGCATTAAACCTATATCTCACCAACTTTATGTTGACGTTTTAAGCATGTTTATTCTCAGGTGATAATTAAAAGCTTCCGCTGCATTATGCCGAATTTAAGCAGGATTTGGAGTATGCATATTTGTGTCAAAAATAAAACTGCATATCGGAAGATTTGTAATGTGAAATATGTTGGAAATCGTATTGTTATTATCAAATGTAAAGTTTGTAAAACTAAGATTATCGCTAAACGATAATCATTATCATGCTGTTTGAACCTTTGATTATAATAAAGGTTATGGTTTGTATTATAAAAACGTATGCAGATTTTGAAAAATGTCACATATAGAGGTCAAAACCTGGCAATGACACCAATGAGTACGTGACGTTTATATTCGATATAAACGGGACGCTTCAGGAACTGAAAATGAAAATCTTGTGGTCTATTAAAATGATGGAAATGATTATTTATGTTAAACTAATGAACTCATCAACCTTTTGGTTGATACTTGGAAGCATGTTTATTCTCAGGTATGAAAGAAATTTTCCGCTGTACATTTGCTCATATTAGAGATATTACTTGGAGTCATTCATGACATATTTCAAAAGACGTTTCATTCAAGTCGTTGAGTTCAGTAAAGATTATGATTAAGTAAATGATAGATTAGTCAGTGATAGTTTGATATATTATGAAAAGGTATGCATGCCTGTCAAATTTTCGATGTAAAAGAAAGTTTATCTTTTAAAAACAAATGCAATGTTTGTAAAATGTATCATATAGAGGTCAAGAACCTCGCGATGAAATCAACTATTGTGAATCATTTATAATGTATATGAACGGGTCCTTTCATATATATATATATATATATATATATATATATATATATATATATATATATATATAGTTTGATGTCTAGGTGTATATGTGTGTGACCCCGAAGGCTCAAATGAATTTAGCCGTATAGTTGTATGTTGTATCTTGCACATTAATCTTACAGGCTCCCACTTGTGCATGACACAACACTAGGTAACTATACAAACAATGGACAGCGTCTAGCAACACGCCATTGCCCTTAAATTCACACGAGGGTAGTTTCTCATAACTGCACTTAGTAAGTGTTAAATGTCACACGTCCCTTTGTTTCAGATACTTTAGTTAAACCCAAGACATGGATCATCAGTCATTCTCATTTGTTTAACAATTTTATTTTTCGATCTTAGAACTGAATTAGATCACCAAATTAATTAAGTATCATCTTAATTATATCTGGGTGCGGCCACACAAATATCTTATTCATTCATCGAGGAGCTCAAAAGTATCTAACTCCAAACATTTCGGAGGAACAAATCCTATATTGCATACACGTATCTCTTACGAGCTTTACATTATACCCAATAATGGCCTTTATTACAGCCTTATTCAGGACAGCGTTTAACCATATTAAAGTACAATATTTCACACATCGAAACCGGGGTGCATCTTAAGTCTAAGGACATAAAGACATAATCACTAAAAGATTCACTACTGACAATGATCCATGTAGTGATATCTTGGTTGGGTCATTCCAATATCCATCATCAATGAATACATATGAATTTGGTCTCTACAAGTTAACTATTTATCATCAATAAATATAACCAACTATTCATATTAATCTTAGTTCATGTTATTCCCATAACATGATTGATTATGGAGATTTTGAATAATCAACAATTACTCATCGATTAAACATGCTAATATAGAACACAGTGATATAAATGAAAATGATCATACCATCAATATATCAATTCATTATGATAAAACTGTTTAATGTTCCAAAAATATTCAAATACTAAATTACAAATTAAAAAGATCAGCAACATAACGAAGTCCAATACTACTAGCATGATCATCATGCTTGTTGTGTGTCATGGGCTTCGTGAATGGGTCAGCCACATTATCATCTGTATGAACCTTAAGAATACTAATATCATTCCTCTCAACGACTTCTTGAATGTAGTCAAACTTTCGAAGAATGTGTCTGCTACCTTTACGTACGCGTGATTCTTTCGCAAGTATAATAGCACTTGAATTATCACAGTACATTTCCATAGGGGATTCAATGCTGGGAACTACTCCGAGTTCAGCAATAAACTTCCTAATCCAGACAGCTTCTTGAGCAGCTTCTGAGGCAGCAATGTATTCTGCTTCCGTTGTAGACTGTGCAACTGTGCTCTGCTTTGAGCTTCTCCAATCAACTGCCCCGCCATTCATGACAAAGACATACCCTGACTGGGATCGAGAATCATCTCGATCAGTTTGGAAACTAGCATCTGTATAACATCTAATACTCAACTCTTCTTTCAAACCACCGTAAACCAAGAATATATCTTTAGTTCTCCGCAAATACTTAAGAATGCTCTTAACAACAATCCAATGTTCTTCACCTGGATTCTGTTGATAACGACTCGTCAAACTCAAGGCTAACGAGACATCAGGTCTAGTACATAACATGGCATACATAATGGATCCTATAGCCGAAGTGTGACACCGCTAATTTTTTTTTTATATATATATACGTGGCGGAAGCATTAACATTAATTAAACCATTATAATAACATAACCGTATTTACATATCCAAATTATCTGACAGCTAGCATTAAACTAATACGTCTGGTGTCACGTGACATAATAACAAAATCAGTTTTAACAGAAAAGACACATCAGAGTTCCTTCATAGTCAAACATAACATCACCATACACGTCTTCTCCCAAAAAGCACTATCTACAAAAGCTACTAACCTGCAGGGAGGAGATGGAGGGGAATTAGCACGAAGCTAAGTGAGTACGACTAATTACAGGCCATATCATACATAAGTGTTATACTAATCATGTCACAATAGTCTAACACACAAACATCACCCAAGTGCCGTCTACAGAGACTCTGGCGGCTCGGCCAAACCATTAACCACCAGCTGATCGGACTGGGGCTTACCAGAAGTTCCTCCACCACCGTATGTATATACATAATCCAGAACATCAAAATACAAACGGGCAGCATAACGGCTAAAAATCAACACTTAGGTAAAATATTCTGCCCTGAACACTCAGTCGGTGACTGACTCTTACAGTCGGTCGACTGTCGACACAACCGGTCGACTGACCTTCCCAGTCGGTCGATTCATTTGGTATTACATCAATCGGTCGAAGGTAAATCTCAGTCGGTCGGTTCACTCAACAGTCGGTCGATTGTCTTCGTCAATCGGCCGTTCAACCCTCAATCGGTCGACTGTCGACCGACAGTCGGCCGAGTATGTTCATCTTCATCAGAAACTGAACAAAGGCTACGGACTTCACGATGAAATCCTCAAATCTCGATCTAGAGCTCGTTTTAAACACCAAAATCGACCACAACTTGTTCACTACTTGTTATAGACTCAAAACCCACAACAATTTGACCATAACAACATTTAAATCACTTGATTTGACACAAATTTACACTTTTATGAAAACTAACACAAAACCTTAAATTTCTCAAAGATTAGAGCATGGAAGCTTGTTATTCTTACCTTAAAAGAATCAGTGAATCACAACGAACACAAAGATATGAACAATTTGAGCTCTAGATAAAGATCAAGGATTAGGGTTTGATTGTAGGTGGAAGGGAAGGTACGGGAGTGTTTGGTGAATTTTCTAGAAATGGTAAGAAGAAGACACAGACTAGTCACTTAATTTAGGTTAATTTCCCACACTGTGCAACACACGGGTATTTATCAGTTATCTGATATCTTTTGTACATCATTTGGCAACCCAAACGGAGTCCAAATTAAATAAACAAACCTGTTCTGTGACCCTTGTCACAAACTGGTCCTAACCACATCATTATTTAATAATAAATATTAAATAAAAATAAAAGCATATAGTAACACAATACTAACTTAAGGGCAATCTAGTAATCTTACATCTAGGCCCGATTGAGGATGTTACACTAAGCATACGAAACACATTTCATTCGTCTTATCTCATCAGGTGTGATAGGACTTTGAGACTTGCTCAGTGTTATGCCCTTTTGTAAGGGCAATGCTCCACGCTTGGAGTTTTGCATGTTAAATCTTCGTAAGACTTTGTCAATGTATGTACTTTGACTCAAACCAATAAGCCTTTTGGATCTATTTCTATAGATCCTAATTCCTAGAATATACTTAGCTTCTCCAAGATCTTTCATGGCAAAACATTTTCCAAGCCAAGATTTGACATCTTGCAAAGTTGAAATGTCATTTTCAATAAGTAGTATGTCATCAACATACAAGATCAAGAAGACAACTTTGCTCCCACTAGATCTAATGTAAACACAAGGCTCATCTTGGTTTGAGAAAAACCAAACTCTTTAATTTTCTGATCAAACTTAAGATTCCAGCTCCTGGATGCTTGCTTTAATCCATAAATGGATTTTTAAAGCTTGCATACTTTATTAGGATGCTTTGGATTTACAAACCCTTCTAGCTGAACCATATATGCGTCCTCGCTTAGGACGCCATTTAGGAAAGTGGTTTTGACATCCATTTGCCATATTTCATAATCATGAAAAGCAGCTATGGCAATAAGTATCCTAATTGATTTAATGCTCGCGACTGGTAAAAAAGTTTTCTCATAATTAATTCCTTCAGTTTGAGTATAAACTTTTGCCACCAACTGAGCCTTAAAAGTGTTTACATTACCATCCATGTCAGCCTTCTTCTTAAAGACCCATTTACACCCAACTATTTTACAATAATCAATTCCTTGAGTTTGAAGAAGCTTATATATAAGTTTCATATAACTCTTGACTAGCCTGTTTTTGAAACATATTTTTCAGCTCAGTCATCATATCATATGCTGTACGATCTTCCATTTCCTTTTGGAGGTCAGAAGTCATACTAGCAAGCATGATTAAAGCTATCTTCTCTTGCTCATCAAACAACTTCTGATAAGCATTCTTTTGAGCAGCAGTAGCTGTCTCAGGAGGAGCTTCGGGTAAGGGTTCTTCAATTTTGTTCAACTTCCTTTCAAATTTGAGAACAATTCTCAGGTTGCGGTACCAATCGAGGAAGTTTGAACCATTGAGTTTCTCCTTCTCCAACAAAGAACGGAGGTTGGTTTGGTTTACGTTTTGATTGTTTGACATCTACAAAAGAACAAGATTCAATTTTAGTATTTTCGATATTGTACTTTAATAAATTAACTACCCAGGTTTTAATATATTTAAAAATAATTAATTTACAAAAGCCTAAGATCCACATAGAGGTTCTATAATTACATCTGTTGATCAGCTAGTAACTATAGAGTCTATTGGTAGGTAGCGGTTACCAATTGCATCACAAGTGCAACTCTTAGATCTTTATAGGACTCAGTAATATGTGTAGTTCAACAAACCACTATTATCTACTAGCATGTTTGTCCCATCCTTGCCTCGAACTCAGGTCTCACCGTGAATACGATTAAGTCGTCCAATTTGAAAACAGTGGAAATTTAGCCTAGTCTCACTCGTAACTGAAAATCCACCTCGTGGCTATAATTCAGTTAGGTCTCACCGTAACCAAAAATAACGAGGAGTGTTTGCAAGCTCATTGGATGGCATGACTTAAATTTGACGGGTATTTTAAAAATGTTTGTGTTAACGAATAACGCATGCACACAAGATCCGCTACACTATTTGTTAAAAATCATTTTAACCAATTGTATATATGTCGATCGTGTTTATGCATCTAGTTTGTTATTTTATTTTATATATAAAAATAACAACTTCACAAACGTGTATCGTATTAAAACATTTTTAAAAGATTCTGGTCATACATTGTGTTTCAAAAATCATTTAACTTTAAACTCGTTTGAGTTTAACTTTTTAAAATCATCAATTTAAATTTTTGAAACTGTTGCCGGTTTTATTTGATGTTTTCATCAAAAAAATTTAGCATATATTCTAATCAACAATTATATATAAATGCAAAAATAAAACACAACCATATCATGCATCACACACACACACATAGCCTAGCCCGAAAATCCTATTCTCGATCCCATGAGCCGACATGGGATCAAGAGGTCAAACTAAGGGTAATATCGTAGCTCCCACTTGATTCAAGAATCAAGTGAAAACTTGACAAACGCCATCGTTGTCAACTTGACCTGTTCGCCATCTTCTAAGCCAAAATCATGTTGTATTTTATCTTCAATCTTCATCTTGTTACATTTATTTAAATTTGAAAATACAACTTAACTAGTACTTTTACAAATTGAAATAAACTTAAATACAATACTATGAAAATGAAAAATAAATATAATACAACTTTGGCTTCAAAATGGCCTTTCTAATAATACAAATAATCAACATGACATAATATTGCCGTAATCAACAATCACAACAATTATACATAGGTCGGGGCATTATGGGCTATGTGTGCAATCACAATTCTAATAACTACATTATTAAAAACTACATATGGCTTGTCCATAGTTACAATGCATGTGTACAACCATGAAATGAAATAAACAACAATTATTCAAGCCATAATAAATTCAAAATTTATAACCGTGATATTTTTCAGATCTTATTTGTGCCTCATGAGGTTTAATTTAAAAAAACATGTTGAAATTATATTAAAAAAAAGTTTTTTTTACCAATTCACCAAAAAACTAGATCTGAGAAAATCACGTGATAATTAAAATGGTGTAAAAGCGACTCTGATACCACTGATGGAAAACTGTGTATACTTTTCAATCAGATTAACGCAGCGGATAGTTAAAATAAACTTATTATTATAAAACATGCACACGATTAACGGTTTCATTAGATCCAGTTACACCACTAATCATTGTCAAAATATATAAATTCACAAAGTGAGTAAACAATATACATTTTCTAAAGAAACGGATTGTAGGAGAGAAACTTACGATCAATAGTATGACCGTCTCTTTAGATAGTCCACACTACACTTCAAACGACCGTCAATGGATGCTAGTCCAGACCCAAGTAATAAATTAATCAACCCTTGATTAATTGTGTTCAGCAACTAATAATAATACGGAGTTTATGAAATAGTTGCTTATTGAAAAGAATCAATTTTATGACTTCGTTTCACTTGCGGCAGAGAAAACAAAAAGAAAAGAACCCAATTGTGTTTCACTCACTGTTCTATAAAATGGCAGGGTTTTTATTCTATTGGTTTCTTGAATCACATAGACACAAAGAAGAACTCATAATTTTGTGGGGTTCTTTTATTCTCTGTCTCCCATTACAAACATAAAAGGAGTATATATATATTTGTTAGTTGTCAGTGGGAATATTCATGATTTCATTACTTGTGCACTGAGACAAATATAATATACATATGAAATCAAATTTCGAAATCATAATTAATAATTAATAATTAATTAAAACAAAGTGTATTAGTTTGTTTCATTACTTGGGTAATAATATATATATATATATATATATATATATATATATATATATATTTAGTTTGATGTCTAGGTGTATATGTGTTGGTTCAGTGTGCAAGTCATAACACAAATCTATACTACCGATTATGTACATGCCTATGGAGTCACACACTTTAGCATTTAGACACCAGTTATTATATATTGTTGATATATAATTTTTAACCTATAATTTGAAAAGCATTATTTAATTAAATATGATTTAATTAATTTTATTAAAGAAAAAGATTTAAATAGTGGAATGATAGTGATCTTTTTGTTTTCTACAGAAAGAAACCCCGTGATTTAAAAGTCATCTCTTTATGTTTGAGTAGGTACTACTTGTCTCACATGTTTTCCATGATAACCAAAAATTCTTTTGATAAATCTGATAATTGTACCAAGCTTTAGAATAAAATATCAATCTAAATGATACGGAGTATCTCTTTCCACTTTCCCTATTATTTTATGGGAAATAAATCAAGGGTTGTTGACCCACTTGGATGACACTTGTAGGAAGAGTACAAAAGGGTTTCCAATGTTTATTTATATACAGAAAACAAAAGGAAACGGTGGGGGTTTTTATCTCTTGAGTTTTCATACGAAAATAAGAAAAAGCAAGTTTATTTTTGGCTGCCTTTTTGTACTCTGGAGGAACAAAGAAAAGAAATCATTCTTCCGTCACTCGAAACAATACAAAACGGAGTACAAAAATTTACTTTGCTTTTCAAGACATTAAACAATATTCGATATTGTTTTGGGTTATAAACGGACTAGCATCCGATTGGTGTTGCTTGACGTGCTGTGTGGATCAACCATAGAGATATTCATACACTTTGAATATATATATGTTTCAACCTAAACGTGGACATTTGATTCTACCGTTCTTGCATCGCTCGCTAAAGGTACATCTAAACTCCTCTTTGTGAATTTATTAGTTGACAATTATTAGTGGCGTAATTGGATCTTGTTGGGATCGTTAATCGTGTGAATGTTTTAACTTGAAAGTTTATTATAAATAATAAAAGATGTTTATTATTAAATAAAAATATGTTTATTTTCATGTTCCGCTGCGTTTCTAAATTTTAAAAATACACACGATTTTTCATCAGTGGTATCCGAGCCGCTTTTACACCGTTTTAATTGTCGGGTGTTTATTCTTTAGATATACCTTTGTGGTGTATTGGTTAAAGTCTAAACCTTTTTGGTTTTTAAAGTCAACGCGGTTGATTTAGACTTAACCTCATGACGCATAAATATGATTGAAAGAATATCACTATTTTAAATTGTAGATTTAATTGTTATGGCTTGAATATTTATTATAATTGTTGATTGTTGTATTCCATGGTTATACACATGCATTGTAACCATGGACAAGCCATATATAGGTTTTAATAATGTAGTTATTAAAATTTTGATTGCATACATAGCCCGTAATGCCCCAACCTATGTATGATTGTTGTGATTGTTGATTACGGCAATATTATGTCATGTTGATTATTTGTTTTATTAGAAAGGCCATTTTGAAGACAAAGTTGTATTATATTTATTTTTAATTTTCCTAGTATTGTATTTAAGTTTATTCTAAATTGTAAAAGTATTAGATTAGTTGTATTTTTCAATTTTAAATAAATGTAATAAGATGGAGATTATAGATAAAGATGCAACGTGGAGTTTGGCTTAGAAGATGGCGAACAGGTCAAGTTGACAACGATGGCGTTTGTCAAGTTTTCACTTGATTCTTGAATAAAGTGGGAGCTACGATATTACCCTTAGTTTGATCTCTTGATCCCATGTCATCTCATGGGATCAAGCATAGGATTTTTGGGCTAGGCTATGTGTGTGTGATGCATGATTGTGTTTTATTATTGCATTTATATATAATTGTTGATTATAGTATATGCTAAATGTTTTTTTGATGAAAACGGTAAATAAACACATAACAAGTTTCAAAGATTAAAAATGATGATTTTAAAAAGTTAAACTATAACGAGTTTAAAGTTAAATATTTTTTGAAACTCAAATAATATATATGGGCGATATCTTTTAAAACTGTTTTAAAACGATACACGTTTGTGTATTTGTTATTTTTTATACTAGAAATTAAATAACAAACTGCACGCATAATACACGATTGACATATATATAATTGGTTAAAATGTTTTTTTAACAAAAGGTGTAACGAATCTTGTGTGCATGCATTATTCGTTAACACAAACATTTTTAAATTACCCGTCAAATTTAAGTCATGCCATCCAATGAGCTTATAAACACTCCTCGTTATTTTTCTGATCTAGTGAGACTAGGCTGAATTATAGCCACGAGGTGGATGTTTCGATCTAGTGGGACTAGCGTGAATTTCCACTGTTTTCAAATTGGACGACTTAATCATATTCACGGTGAGACCTGAGTTAGAGGCAAGGATGGGACAAACATGCCAATAGATAATAATGGTTTGTTAGACTACACATATCTCAAGGTCCCATAAAGGTCTAAGAGTTGCACTTGTAATGCAATTGGTACCCGCTACCTACCAATAGACTCCATAACTGCTAGCTGATCAACAGATGTGGCTATGGAACCTCTATGTGGATCTTAGGCTTTCGTAAATTAATTGTTTTTAAAAAATATTTCAAAAACTTGGGTAGTTAATTTATTAAAGCTTAATATCGAAAATACTAAATTGAATCTTATATCTGTTGTAGTTTTCAAATAATGAACACGTAAACCAAAACACACATCCTTCTTTATTGGAAAAGGATAAACTCAATGTTCAAACTTTCTAGACTGGCAATGCAACCTGAGAACTGTTTCTCAAGCCTGAATGGAAGTTGAACAAAATTAAGAACCCTTATCCGATCCTCCTGTTTTTGTAGCTCATGCTGCTCAGCAAAATGCTTATCGGAAGTTGTTCGATGAGTAGGAGAAGTAGGATAAAAGGGTGAAAAAGAATAAGCCAAATACTTTGTGGAAGGAATGGCAAACCATTTGCCATGAAAAATATTCCACCTTCCAAGAAGCAAAGCCCAACAAAAGACGCTGAATGTTTCCATTATGGAAAAGTTAGCTATTGGAGAAGGAAGTTGTCCTATATATCAAACTGAGCTGAGAAAAGGCAATGCTAGTTAAACTAGTAAATCAGGTTCATATACAGTTTTTCTAGTTATTCCTGGAATTTTGATGCCGATTGTGATCCTCACATCTATATCAATATGAAGGGAATGAGAAGAAGTAATAAAATGAAGAAAGGCACACTGGATTTGCGCGTAAGCAATGGGGATCAAGCTTCTGTTAAAGCTATTGGTACCTATGAGCTTACTTCTCCAAGTGGTCTTATTGTTTTGTTGGAACAATAACATTATGCTCTCAATACTGCAAGCAACATATTTTGAATGATGCTAGTTTTGAACTTGCATTTACACACTTTGATATTTCAGCTTCTAAGGATAATATATTTATCTTAATGCCTATCCACGTGATGGTATTTTTGAAATTGATATGCATTGTGTAATTTCAAATGAGAATTTTTTGTATACCTGTACTGCCAAATGATTCAAGCAATACTTGAATAAGACCTATCTATGACATTGTCGTCTTGGTCATGTAAACAAACAATGCATTACAAAACTCCAATCTCATGGATTTTGTAATCAACTGACTCTGAGTCATTTAATGTATGCAATTCATGTTTATATGGAAAGATGACAAAGGCTTCTTTCTTCGATTTAGGTGAAAGAGCTAAAGATCTTTTAGGACTAATACATACTGTTGTATGGTAGCCCTTTTAAGAACAATGTATAGATTTAGTTAATTTTACTTCATTACATTAACTGATGGTTACAGTAAATATGGTTATATTTACTTGCTGAAATATAAACAAGAAGTTTTTGAAACATTCAAAAGTCTTTCAAAATGAAGTAGATAATCAGCTTGGAAAGACCATTAAAGCACTTTACTCTGATGGAGGAAGTGAGTATTTGAGTCAAGAGTTTTTGGACCATTTAAAGAATTGTGGGATTGTCTCATAATTCACTCAACCTTACACACCACTTCACAATGGTATGTCTGGGCGAGGAATCAAACTTTACTTGATACGGTTCGATCTATGATAAGTCTGACTGCTCTACCAATGTCTTTTTAGGATATACATTAGAGTCTACTACAGGCATACTCAATATGATTCCAACCATGAAGGTAGAAAATACACCATGTCAACTATGGCATGGGAAGAGTCCCAAGTTGTCTTATTTGAAAGTCTAGGGTTATGAAGCGTATGTGAAGAAAAACACTTCAAATAAATTAGAACCTAGAATAATCAAATGTTACTTTGTGAGATACCCAAAGGAAACAATAGGTTATTACTTTTACTACCAAGCTGAAGTGTGACGATCGCTCCAAATCCATATGAACGAACACGTCATTCATCGATTTCATTGCGAGGTATTTGACCTCTATATGATACGTTTTGTAAACATTGCATTCTTTTGAAAAGGCACACCATAAATGAATATTTAAATCAAAGGTTTTCGACATCTGATGATTTCTACATATAGACAATCACCGTAAATAAGTTTACAATAGTACTTCCATTGACAATGTAGTCAAAATAAGATACATGGTGATGATTTGGTGAATGCAATGTTTCCTTGATAAATATGCCATGTAAGACTCCATGCACATAGCTTGTCTAACATATAAGTAAATAGCGCAAGACTTCTAGGAACCTGAGAATAAACATGCTAACAAGTGTCAACACAAAGGTTGGTGAGTTCATAGTTTTAGTGTTTCGCATAATCTGTATATAAAAGTGGATCACAAGATTTCAGTTGTTTCATCCAGAAACGTTTATCAAAATATTCTACGAAATTGAGCACCCTGGTAACTAAACTTAACGTATATATAATTTGTACCCTTTGTATAATCATCTTAATAATACACGCAAACCAACGTGTACGCTTCTCAAATAGCATACGTCTGTTAAAAGGCTAGTGCTCTAGCTCGGATGGGGATATCAAGCCCTATGGATCCATATACTACTACTCGCGCCCACCAGTTCTTATAACTGGCAGTTAACAGTTACCAAAGCTAAGGGATTTTCGGTTCAAACTCAGTGTAGAATTTAGTATGTACTTGTATCCATTGCGTTTAAAATAAAGTTCATGTATTCTCAGCCCAAAAATATATATTGCAAAAATAATTAAAAAGGGATCAATGAAACTCACGCATATAAATATTGTAAATCAGTTAATAAAGCATTTGCATGTATTCTCAGCCCAAAAATGTAGAGAGTAAAAGGGATCATATGAAACTCACCTTAGCAGCATATAAAGTCGTTCACCAAAATGTGATCGAAACACGGATTACCAAATAACCGTAGATTTCAACGTATCAATATTGAGATTCAATATTGTAGGAAAGTACGTAGACGCAACGGAGATGATAAACAATAGATTTGATTCATAACCTCCTTGGCAATAACCCATAATTTCCTTAGCTTTATCCCGCTCGAAAACTCATTTTGAAAGTGACACGCTCATAACCTCGTCGTAGTATTTTATGTATAATACTACTAATAATAATAAGATTAATAATATTATTAATCTTAATAATAATAATAATAATAATAATAATAATAATAATAATAATAATAATAATAATAATAATAATAATAATAATAATAATAATAAATATAAATATAAGAGTGTGAAAGAGAAATGAATGCATAAAAAATCAGAAACGTTCGAGCTTTTATAGAGTTGGCCAGATTTTAGACACCATGCGATCGCATGGTTTCTGTGTGTAATGGCCATGCGATCACATGGCCCAGGATACCAGCTCACATATTTTTGTTTCTTTGTTTGTCGACATAATATTTAATTATATATATA
The DNA here is from genome assembly GCF_046630445.1 of Rutidosis leptorrhynchoides. Lineage (NCBI taxonomy): Eukaryota > Viridiplantae > Streptophyta > Magnoliopsida > Asterales > Asteraceae > Rutidosis > Rutidosis leptorrhynchoides. The sequence continues at coordinate 114,393,106 of NC_092333.1, forward strand.
ATATATATAATTTATATAATTTATATAATTAATTATATATTATATTAAATTCACGTGCATAGTTGACTTGTAATTTTCATTCCGATAAGTCGTACGTTGTTACTCGACTTATGTCCCGGTTCCGGTTTCTCGAACGCATTTTCGTACACTTAGAAAACTCGCTTTTTACGTTTCGTGACTCGTACCTTTGTTAAAATATAGTCTTAAATTATCTCTAAACCATACCACTCGAGGTATAACTTATACATTTGAGTGTTTTGGTCATTTACTTCTATAAATCATCGTCTCGCTATTTGTTAATATATATATATATATATATATATATATATATATATAATACATACATTTTCATTTTGAAATAGTGTTTTACTGTAGCAATTCACTGTAGCAAAGTCAATTTCACTGTAGCAAATAGTGATTTTCGAAAACGCCGTAGCATTTTGGGTACTGTAGCAATTTGAAAATACTGTAGCAAATTAGTGTTTTACTGGTTCATCTTAAACGCTTTAGTTCACTTATCTAAATATCAATCGAATCAATAAACGAATGTTACTATTGTTTACTAAATAACTTGAAATTATATATATGTATATATCTTTTTAATATACATAAATCAGTTTTTAAATACACATTAGAAGTTATTTATAAATAAATTTTAATAATAAATATTTCAACTTATCATATATATTCAAATAGATATTTAAACCAATAAGTTTAATGTACGGTATCAAACAATTAATACATTGTTACCTTTTCAAGTTATAGTATATATGTATCCATTTACATATAATTGTTTGCAAATCGTCGAAAACAACCGAAGGGTATTTAAATATATAAAAGTAGTTCAAAAATTATGAGATTCAGTTTTACAGACTTTGCTTTTCGTGTCGGAAATGTTAATCATACAAAGATTAAGTTTAAATTTGGTCAGAAATTTCCGGGTCATCACATGAAGACAACGTATTTTCTGCTCGGTCTGCTGAATTCTTAGAAAGAGATCTTCTCTTACAAGAAGTCAGTGGGAGTAAAGTAGACCTTGAAGAAATTCAAGAACCACAAAGTAACATACCTTCTTTAAGCACTAGTAAACCGCATGTTGAAGCTGAACACACTGTTGGTGAGTCAAGACGTGTTGCATTTGAACTTCATAGGTCTGGTAGAACTTCTCATCGACATAAGAGGTTTGATTATCTGATTAATTCAGATGAACATCACCTAGAGGATTATGAACCCTCTAGCTACCGTAAGGCTATATAAGATCACGAATCTTAAAAATGGCGAGATACTATGAATGCAAATATGCAGTCCATGAAAGATAATCAAGTATGTGACTTGATTGATCTTCTACCCAATTGTAAGACAATGGGGTGTAAATGAGTCTTCAAAGGGAATACTAGCATGGACGATAATGTAAACACTTTTAAAGCTCGATTCATGGCAAAAGGTTATGATGAAACCTTTCACTGATCGCGAGCTTTATACATTAGGATACTTATTGCCATAACTACTTTTCATGATTATGAAGTATGGTAAATGGATATCATAATCGCTTTTCTAAATGGCGACCTAAGCGAGGACGTATATATGGTTCAGCCGAAAGTCTATATATCCTAAGCATCCTATTAAAGTATGCAAGCTTCAAAAATCCATTTATGGGTTAAAGCAAGCATTCAGGAGCTAGAATCTTAAGTTTGATAAAAATATCAAAGAGTTTAGTTTTTCTCAAAAACAAGATGCGCTCTGTGTTTACATTAAATCTAGTAGGAGCAAAGTAGTCTTCTTGATCTTGTATGTTGATGACATACTTCTTATTGGAAATAACATTTTAACTTGCAAGATGTCAAGTCTTGGCTTGAAAACGTTTTTCTATAAAGGATCTTGGAGAAGCTACTTATATACTTGGAATCATGATCTATAGAAATAGATTCAAATGGCTTATTGTTTTGAATTAATGTACATATCTTATCTTGCAGAGATTTAGCATGCATTACTCCAACCTTGGAGCATTGCATGTTCAAAAGGACATATCCTTGAGCAAGTCTCAAAGTCTTATCACACATGATGAGATAAGACGATTGAAATGTATCTCATATGCTTCGACTATAGGATCCATTATGTATGCCATTGTAACATCCCGCCTTTTTCCGTCAACTTTTCCGTTTAACTATTTTAAACTCCGTTATATGTTTATAACATCTCCCGTTAATACGCGTTTCAATTATCTTGTTTTAGGTAATTTAACGCACCCGATTGCAACTTGAGGGACTAGTTTCGCCAAGACACCAAAGTGGTGACTAGCCACTTGACTAGTCAACCTCTTCCACCTCATTTCCCCATTTAATTTTCCTTTTCATCTAATACTTCCACCATTTCTTTAATTCCATCAAAAAGCAATTCATCATCCATATTCAATCGATCAAGCTTCGGGCCAAACAAATTACATATTTGAACTCCTCGTGATCTCCTCTTCGATTCCATACCGATTTCATCAAATTTGGGTAACTTTCTAAAATCACTAATTTTATGTGTTCTTGAGTTTTTGAGTTAAAAGGTTGTTAATTAGTGTCTATGGCTCAAGTCTAGTATGATTATGTGTTTTGTATGCTTGTTCTTGCTATTTTGGTGTAACTAGCTCATATTGAAAGAATGCTTGTTTAATCTTGAGTTTTAGGTGTACATATGTTATTTGATGATGAAAATTCATGTTTTAATTGTGTTCCTAACATCACTAGCTTCAAATTGGTATGTAGTTTGACATGGATTAGTTTCATAAGCAAGATTGTTGATTTTATGATTTTGGGTTAGGGTTTGATAAAAGTAAATTGAATATTTGATGCATTAAATGCTTAGCAATGTTAATTGTAAGTGTCTAGTTGTGTTGTATGCTTGATTATCTTCAAAACGGCGTATTACACATGTGCATTAATTTACCGAATCATAATATGGCATTTATGAACTTGGAGTAATAAATGATGAGCATTAATGGTGATTTTGATATAAGTTGTTTGGTTTTGATTGAGTAAATGCGTTTAGTTATTCTCCTTGTCAAATTACCTTTCTCATGTTATATGATATGCGTTTTAAGTGTTTTCGGTGCATGAAATATGTTAAAATGAGTTTTGGTTCGTTACTTAAGTTATTTTTTTTCTGCAATCAGCACTTCCCCAGGTTATGCGCGCCGCGCGTGCACCTGCGCACCGCGCAAATCAGAAAAACCAAATAAATGGTTCCCTTGGTCGAGTTCTGACCTGGTATTGCACATGGGTGCGCGCCGCGCAACCCATTGCGCACCGCTCAAATGGCCCAGGCCAACTTCCTTGTCTTTAAACGCTCCCAAAATGTTTCTCGCTTAACCGTAACTCCGATTAACATGAAACTTGACTATTATGCTCGTATATGACTTCTCATCATGAGAAAATTGTCGGACACCCGACCCGACCTCGTTGACTTTGACTTTGACCAAGTTTGACTTTTAGTCAACCTTAACCAAACGATTATACAATCGTTCTAACATGCTCAACTACTTGTATCTTGCATGAAACTTGACAATTTGATTCACATGCTTTATTAATCGAGTCGTATTGAGCCATAGGACTAACTGAACATCTTTGACCCTTCGTGACTATCGTTATTGATACAACCTATTTGTTTAGGTCAAGACTAGCATTGTTCTTTGCACACGTTACTTGTCGAAGTACTTTTTGTTCGTGCATACAAGGTGAGATCATAGTCCCACTTTTGCTATTTTAAACTTACTTTTGGGATGAGAAAACATAAACGATTCTTTTGAACTAAGTGAACACAAGAACGGGAAAACAAACATTCTACATACGAGTTTAGAACGAAAATCCTCAATCCGATTATCATTAGTTACATCAGATGGTGTAAGCGAGAACTTATGTTATATGGCCATATGGGTTGACAACCCTCATCTTTGACGGTTCGCTACCGTCTACGGATTAAATATATTTTCGGGAAACAGTGTTGTTCTAGCACTAATTTATGGGGTATTCAACGGACGGAATGTTAAGCTTTGATAATTGGGTGCTCGTGAATATTAACTTTTAGAATGTACTATGACTTTATCAATATTGCAACTCTTGTGGTTCAGCTTGCTTTTACTCATTTACTTATTTAAACCTATGATTTCACCAACGTTTTCGTTGACAGATTCTCTATGTTTTTCTCAGGTCCTTGAACTTAGGTGATACATGCTTCCGCACATACTTTTTGATACTTGCATTGGATGTCGAGTATACTTGCATACGTGGAGCGTCTTTTTGGCTATTTTAAACTATGTCGCACGTGTTTCATATGAACAATAACTTTTGTTATGTACTTGTCTTGGGAATTACTTTTGTAAACATTGAAACATCCTTTATGAAATGTATGCGACATATTTTCGGTCAAACTTTGTTATAAATACTTATAACCATGTAATGGGACCATACGTAGACGACGCCGTCACTTGACGATTTGTCGGGGTCGCTACAAGTGGTATCAGAGCCTTGGTTGTAGGGATTTAGAGTTCATTAGTGTCAACCCCGAGTCATAGGGTACATTGGTGAGTCTAGACTACAACCGGCATATAGACTTGACATAGGAATTACCTGACTACTTGTGCATTTATACTCGAACTCTCTTACTCATATCTACTCTTATTCTATCTTACTCTTGCGTTGTATGATTTAATTGACACGCCACCTTGACTATATGTAGTAATGTCGAATGCACATATGAATTAGGGTAATATAATTTCCGAGATTATATTACGGTGACTCATATGAACATTCCGACATTATGACATAAAGAATTTAAGGCGAGTCAAGGATAATTTTTCTCTCTATCTTTATTTCATATCACGGTTAGTATTATTTAGAATACTAACCAACGGTATTCTTGTGTTTTGAAGGAACAATGGCTCGTCGACGCGCCCCTCCCAAAACTCCCGAACAAGCTTTGCAACGCATGATAGCCACCGCCGTGGATGCGGCCATGGCCGGTCACTCGTCCAACAACAACAATAATAACAACAACAACAACCAAGGAGCCGGTAACTCTAGCGAAGGGTGCTCCTACAAAGCTTTCATGGGGTGCAAACCTCACTCTTATGATGGGACCGGTGGACCGGTTGTGCTTACTCATTGGTTTGAACAAACCGAGGCCGTCTTTAGCATAAGCGGTTGTCGGGATCAAGACAAGGTCAAATACTCCACCCACACTTTCTCCGGGATTGCTCTAACATGGTGGAACACCTATGTTCAATCGGTGGGTACAGATGAAGCTCATGCCCTCTCTTGGGCCGATCTAAGGGAAAAGATGATTGTTGAATATTTTCCGCGTGAAGAAACCCGCAAGCTTGAGGAAGAACTAAGAGCTTTGAAAGCGGTCGGAAACGATCTTAAAGCTTATAATCAACGCTTCGCCGAACTATCCTTGATGTGTCCTAATCTTGTTAACCCCGAATCTCAAAGGATTGAGCTCTACATGCTCGGTCTTCCAAAAAGCATCAAACAAGGGGTGATGTCATCCAAACCCACTACTCATCAAGCCGCTATGAACATGGCTCGCCAATTAATTGAAACGGTTGACGAAATCGTAGTACCGGCTCCTAAGGCCGAGGACAAGTCGGGTGGCAACAAAAGGAAATGGGAAGCCACTCCATCAACTAACTACAACAACAACACCTTCACCAAAAAGCCCTTCAACAACGACGGCAAGAAGGGTTATGTCGGAAACTTACCTTTGTGCAACAAGTGCCACAAACATCATTACGGCGAATTTAACAAGCTAATTTGTCACCGTTGCCAAGGAGTTGGTCATAGGGCCAACAATTGCACAAGCACCGCCCCCGTCGCTCGAAAGGGGCCCAATCCTCCAAGGACGGTCACTTGTTATGAATGTGGCCAAACGGGCCATTATAAGAACGAATGCCCGAAGAAGAAATCCAACCCCAACAACCGAGGCCGAGCCTTTAACATCAACACCGAGGAAGCCCGAGATGACAACGAACTAGTCACGGGTACGTTTCTTCTCAACAACACTTATGTTACTTGCTTATTCGATTCGGGTGCCGATAAATGTTTTGTGTCTAAGACTTTGACTCCTACTCTTTGCACTCCACCACACCCTTTAGATACTACTTATTCCATCGAAGTGGCCGATGGAAAACTCTTAAGTGCCGACACATATTACCGGGGATGTACTTTAAACATTTTGGGTAATGAATTTGAAATTGACTTGATACCCATGGAACTAGGAAGTTTTGATGTAATAATCGGTATGAATTGGATGGTCAAAAATAAATCTCACATTCTTTGCGACCTTCACGCAATCCAAATTCCTATCGAGAACGGTGAACCATTGATTGTCTATGGCGACAAAAATTTCACCGGACTCAATCTCGTTTCATGCCTTAAAGTTCGAAAGCTACTTCGCAAGGGTTGTTTCGCAATTCTTGCTCACATTAAGAAAGTCGAGGCCGATGAGAAGCGCATCGATGATGTGCCAATTGTTAGTGACTATTCCGATGTATTTCCCGATGAATTACCGGGTCTTCCACCTCATCGACCGGTTGAATTTCAAATCGATCTTATTCCAGGAGCCGCACCCGTAGCGCGTGAACCGTATAGACTCGCCCCATCCGAATTGCAAGAATTGCAAAGTCAAATCCAAGAGTTACTTGACCGTGGTTTCATTCAACCTAGCCATTCACCATGGGGCGCTCCGATTTTGTTCGTTAAGAAGAAAGACGGATCCCTACGAATATGCATTGATTATCGTGAACTAAACAAATTGACGGTTAAAAACCGATATCCTCTTCCTCGCATCGATGACCTCTTTGATCAACTACAAGGGTCTTGTGTATATTCAAAAATCGATCTCCGTTCGGGTTATCATCAACTAAGGGTTAAGGGGGAAGATGTCTCCAAAACCGCTTTCCGGACTCGTTACGGTAGTTACGAATTCCTTGTCATGCCTTTTGGTCTCACTAACGCACCGGCGGTGTTCATGGATCTCATGAACCGCGTGTGCAAACCTTACCTCGACAAATTCGTTATCGTGTTCATTGACGATATTTTGGTCTATTCTAAAAGCGAAGAGGAACACAAAGAACATCTCCGACTCGTGCTTGAACTCTTGAGAAAAGAACAACTCTATGCCAAGTTCTCCAAGTGTGAATTTTGGTTGAAGGAAGTGCAATTCCTCGGTCACGTTGTAAGTGATCAAGGCATTAAAGTCGATCCCGCAAAAATCGAAGCCATTAGTAAATGGGAGACTCCTACTACTCCTACTCAAATTCGTCAATTCTTAGGTCTCGCCGGATACTATCGTAAATTCATCAAGGATTTCTCCTTAATCGCTCGCCCTCTAACCGCGTTAACTCACAAGGAACGAAAATTCGTTTGGACATCCGAACAAGAAACCGCTTTCCAAATCTTGAAAACTAAGCTAACCACCGCTCCTATCTTGTCACTTCCTGAAGGCAATGATGATTTTGTTGTATATTGTGATGCCTCGAAAAACGGTTATGGGTGTGTACTAATGCAACGAAAGAAAGTCATTGCTTATGCCTCTCGACAACTCAAAGTCCACTAACGAAACTACACGACACATGATCTTGAACTCGGTGCCGTCATCTTTGCACTTAAGTTATGGAGACATCATCTTCTTGGTACCAAAAGTACTATCTTTACCGATCACAAAAGTCTCCAACACATCTTCGATCAAAAGCAACTAAACATGAGACAACGAAGGTGGATTGAAACCTTGAACGATTATAATTGCGAGCTTCGTTACCACCCCGGGAAGGCAAATGTAGTGGCCGATGCCTTAAGTCGAAAAGAAAGAGCGGTGCCTCTTCGTGTCCGAGCTTTAAACATCACCATTCACTCCAACCTTAATAGCCAAATTCGTGTAGCCCAAGAGGAGGCTCTTAAAGACAACCACATCGGACGTGAACTTTTAAACATCCTCGTCTCTCGATTCGAAGTTAAGGAGAACGGACTTCGATATTACGCCGGAAGAATTTGGGTGCCTAGATATGGCGACTTACGAAACCTCATCCTAGACGAAGCCCACAAATCGCGATACTCGATTCATCCCGGCGCCAATAAGATGTACCATGACCTAAAAGAACAATATTGGTGGCCGAATATCAAAAAGGAAGTTGCTAGATACGTTGCCAAATGTTTGACTTGCGCTAAAGTCAAAGCCGAACACCAAAGACCGTCCGGGTTACTTCAACAACCCGAGATCCCACAATGGAAGTGGGAAAGGATCACGATGGATTTTATCACCAAACTACCGAAAACGTCGGGCGGTTATGATACAATTTGGGTCATTGTTGACCGTCTCACCAAATCCGCGCACTTTCTCGCCATGAAAGAAACCGACAAAATGGAGAAACTTGCACGACTTTACATTAAAGAGATTGTAGCCCGACACGGAGTACCGTTATCGATTATCTCCGACCGAGATGGTCGTTTCGTTTCTAGATTTTGGCGTACGTTACAAGAAGCGTTGGGAACGCGTTTGGACATGAGCACCGCATATCATCCCCAAACCGATGGGCAAAGTGAACGTACCATACAAACATTGGAGGATATGTTACGGGCTTGCGTTGTTGATTTTGGAAAAGCTTGGGACAAGCACTTACCCCTCGCCGAGTTCTCATATAACAATAGTTATCACGCGAGTATTAAGGTCGCACCTTTTGAAGCATTATATGGCCGAAAATGTCGCTCTCCTCTTTGTTGGGCCGAAGTGGGTGACGTGCAAATTTCCGGGCCCGACCTCATTCACGAAACCACCGAGAAGATTCTTCAAATCCGAGATAGGCTTCGGACGGCCCGGAGTCGTCAAAAATGCTATACCGACAAAAGACGCAAAGACCTCGAATTTCAAGTCGGTGACCGCGTCATGTTAAAAGTCGCACCTTGGAAAGGTGTCATCCGTTTTGGGAAACGTGGGAAACTAAATCCGCGGTACGTTGGTCCTTTCGAAATCTTAGAACGTGTTGGAACCGTTGCGTATCGTTTGGATCTTCCGCCTCAACTAAGCTCCGTCCATCCTACTTTTCATGTATCTAACTTGAAGAAATGTCTTGCCGAGCCCGATATCGTCGTTCCTCTCGAGGAACTTACTATTAATGACAAACTTCATTTTGTGGAGGAACCGGTTGAAATTGTGGACTACGTCGAGAAGGAATTGAAACAAAGCCGGATCCCGATTGTCAAGGTCCGTTGGAACGCTAAAAGGGGACCCGAGTTTACTTGGGAAAGAGAAGATCAAATGCGAAAGAAACACCCTCATCTATTCCCGGTTCCGGAAACGTCAGATTCCGAGGAAGAAACAACGACTACTACGCCTACCTAAATTTCGGGACGAAATTTCTTTTAAGGTGTAGGTAATGTAACATCCCGCCTTTTTCCGTCAACTTTTCCGTTTAACTATTTTAAACTCCGTTATATGTTTATAACATCTCCCGTTAATACGCGTTTCAATTATCTTGTTTTAGGTAATTTAACGCACCCGATTGCAACTTGAGGGACTAGTTTCGCCAAGACACCAAAGTGGTGACTAGCCACTTGACTAGTCAACCTCTTCCACCTCATTTCCCCATTTAATTTTCCTTTTCATCTAATACTTCCACCATTTCTTTAATTCCATCAAAAAGCAATTCATCATCCATATTCAATCGATCAAGCTTCGGGCCAAACAAATTACATATTTGAACTCCTCGTGATCTCCTCTTCGATTCCATACCGATTTCATCAAATTTGGGTAACTTTCTAAAATCACTAATTTTATGTGTTCTTGAGTTTTTGAGTTAAAAGGTTGTTAATTAGTGTCTATGGCTCAAGTCTAGTATGATTATGTGTTTTGTATGCTTGTTCTTGCTATTTTGGTGTAACTAGCTCATATTGAAAGAATGCTTGTTTAATCTTGAGTTTTAGGTGTACATATGTTATTTGATGATGAAAATTCATGTTTTAATTGTGTTCCTAACATCACTAGCTTCAAATTGGTATGTAGTTTGACATGGATTAGTTTCATAAGCAAGATTGTTGATTTTATGATTTTGGGTTAGGGTTTGATAAAAGTAAATTGAATATTTGATGCATTAAATGCTTAGCAATGTTAATTGTAAGTGTCTAGTTGTGTTGTATGCTTGATTATCTTCAAAACGGCGTATTACACATGTGCATTAATTTACCGAATCATAATATGGCATTTATGAACTTGGAGTAATAAATGATGAGCATTAATGGTGATTTTGATATAAGTTGTTTGGTTTTGATTGAGTAAATGCGTTTAGTTATTCTCCTTGTCAAATTACCTTTCTCATGTTATATGATATGCGTTTTAAGTGTTTTCGGTGCATGAAATATGTTAAAATGAGTTTTGGTTCGTTACTTAAGTTATTTTTTTTCTGCAATCAGCACTTCCCCAGGTTATGCGCGCCGCGCGTGCACCTGCGCACCGCGCAAATCAGAAAAACCAAATAAATGGTTCCCTTGGTCGAGTTCTGACCTGGTATTGCACATGGGTGCGCGCCGCGCAACCCATTGCGCACCGCGCAAATGGCCCAGGCCAACTTCCTTGTCTTTAAACGCTCCCAAAATGTTTCCCGCTTAACCGTAACTCCGATTAACATGAAACTTGACTATTATGCTCGTATATGACTTCTCATCATGAGAAAATTGTCGGACACCCGACCCGACCTCGTTGACTTTGACTTTGACCAAGTTTGACTTTTAGTCAACCTTAACCAAACGATTATACAATCGTTCTAACATGCTCAACTACTTGTATCTTGCATGAAACTTGACAATTTGATTCACATGCTTTATTAATCGAGTCGTATTGAGCCATAGGACTAACTGAACATCTTTGACCCTTCGTGACTATCATTATTGATACAACCTATTTGTTTAGGTCAAGACTAGCATTGTTCTTTGCACACGTTACTTGTCGAAGTACTTTTTGTTCGTGCATACAAGGTGAGATCATAGTCCCACTTTTGCTCTTTTAAACTTACTTTTGGGATGAGAAAACATAAACGATTCTTTTGAACTAAGTGAACACAAGAACGGGAAAACAAACATTCTACATACGAGTTTAGAACGAAAATCCTCAATCCGATTATCATTAGTTACATCAGATGGTGTAAGCGAGAACTTATGTTATATGGCCATATGGGTTGACAACCCTCATCTTTGACGGTTCGCTACCGTCTACGGATGAAATATATTTTCGGGAAACAGTGTTGTTCTAGCACTAATTTATGGGGTATTCAACGGAAGGAATGTTAAGCTTTGATAATTGGGTGCTCGTGAATATTAACTTTTAGAATGTACTATGACTTTATCAATATTGCAACTCTTGTGGTTCAGCTTGCTTTTACTCATTTACTTATTTAAACCTATGATTTCACCAACGTTTTCGTTGACAGATTCTCTATGTTTTTCTCAGGTCCTTGAACTTAGGTGATACATGCTTCCGCACATACTTTTTGATACTTGCATTGGATGTCGAGTATACTTGCATACGTGGAGCGTCTTTTTGGCTATTTTAAACTATGTCGCACGTGTTTCATATGAACAATAACTTTTGTTATGTACTTGTCTTGGAAATTACTTTTGTAAACATTGAAACATCCTTTATGAAATGTATGCGACATATTTTCAGTCAAACTTTGTTATAAATACTTATAACCATGTAATGGGACCATACGTAGACGACGCCGTCACTTGACGATTTGTCGGGGTCGCTACAGCCATGTTATGTACTAAAATGATGTCTCGTTATTTTTGAGTTTGACGAGTCGTTATCAACAAAATCTAGGTTAAGAACATTGGATTGTTGTTAAGAATATTCTTAAGTATTTGCAGAGTACTAAAGATATGTTCATGGTTTATGATGGTTTGGAAAAGGAGTTAAGTGTTAATCATAATCCATATGCTAGTTTCCAAACTGATCGAGATGATTCTCGATCCCAGTCAGGTTGTGTCTTTGTCATGATGGACGAGACAGTTGATTGGAAGAGCTCTAAGAAGAGCACGGTTGAACAATCTACAACAAAATCAGAATGCATTGTTGCTTGAGAAGCTGCTCAGAAAGTTGTCTGGATAATGAAGTTTGTTGTTGAACTCGAAGTAGTTTCCAACATTAAGTCTTCTATGAAAATGTATTGTGATAGTTCATCGCGTATTATACTTGCGAAAGAATCACATATACATTAATCCATCTGATACATTCTTCAAAAGTTTGACTACATTCATGAAGTCATTGAGATAATGATATTAGTATTCTTAAGGTTCAAACAGATGATATCGTGGCTGAACCTTTCACGAAGCCCTCGATGCACAATCAGCATGATGATCATGCTAGTAATATTGGACTTCGTTAAGCTACTAATCTTTTTCATTTGTAATTTAGTATTTGGATATTTCCAGAACATTAAGCAGTTTTATCTTAATGAATTGAGATACTTGGTATGGTCATTTTCATTTATATCACTGTGTTCTATATTAGCATATTTAATCCATGAATAATTGTTGATTATTCTAAATTTCCATAATCAGTCATGTTATGGGAATAACATGAATTAAGATTATTATGAATGTTGGTTTTATTCAATGATGGTGAATAGTTAACTAGCCGAGGCCAAAATTCATATGTATTCATTGATGATGAATATTGGAATGACCTAATTATGAGATGTCACTACATGGATCGTCGTCAATAGTGAATCTCATAATGGTTATGTCTTTGTGTCCTTAGACTTGAGATGTATATGTTGGTTTTCGATTGTATAACATATTATACTTTGATATGGTTAAACGCTATCCTGAACAAGGTAGTTATAAAAGCCATCATTGGGTATGATGTGAAGCACATGACAAACACATATAATCAAAATGGAATTTATTCCTCTACGTGAGAGTATGATACCGTTGGGCCCCTCGATGAAATTGAATGGATATTTACACGGCCGTGTCCAAGCTATATTGATTGATGATCAAATTTAACTTGGTGATCACATTCGAATTTTCTAGATCGAGAAACATAATTGGTTGACAAATGAGAATGACTAGATCCATGTCTCATGTCAACTCGGTATCGGTAATAAAGGGACGATAGACACTCAATCATTAAATCATTTTAATAATAATGATAGTTCGTTTAGCCGAAACAAACACTTGTATATTTTCGGGGGCATTGACGTGTTGCTAGACGCCAATATATGTCTGTATAGTTTTCTAGATGTTATGACATACACAAGTGGGAGTTTGTTGGTTTAGTGTGCAAATCATAACACAAATCTATACTATCGATTATGTACAGGCCTATAGGGTCACACACTTTAGCATTTAGACACCAGTTATTATATATTGTTGATATATAATTTTTAACCTATAATTTGAAAAGCATTATTTAATTAAATATGATTTAATTAATTTTATTAAAGAAAAAGATTTAAATAGTGGAGTGATAGTGATCTTTTTGTTTTCTACAGAAAGAAACCCCGTGATTTAAAAGTCATCTCTTTATGTTTGAGTAGGTACTACTTGTCTCACATGTTTTCCATGATAACCAAAAATTCTTTTGATAAATCTGATAATTGTACCAAGCTTTAGAATAAAATATCAATCTAAATGATAAGGAGTATCTCTTTCCACTTTCCCTATTATTTTATGAGAAATAATAAGGGTTGTTGACCCACTTGGATGACACTTGTAGGAAGAGTACAAAAGGGTTTCCAATGTTTATTTATATACAGAAAACAAAAGGAAACGGTGGGGGTTTTTCTCTCTTGAGTTTTCATACGAAAATAAGAAAAAGCAAGTTTATTTTTGGCTGCCTTTTTGTACTCTGGCGCAACAAAGAAAAGAAATCATTCTTCCTTCACTCGAAACAATACAAAACGGAGTAGAAAAATTTACTTTGCTTTTCAAGACATTAAACAATATTCGATATTGTTTTGGGTTATAAACGGACTAGCATCCGATTGGTGTTGCTTGACGTGCTGTGTGGATCAACCATAGAGATATTCATACACTTTGAATATATATGTTTCAACCTAGACGTGGACAGTTGATTCTACCGTTCTTGCATCGCTCGCTAAAGGTACATCTAAACTCCTCTTTGTGAATTTATTAGTTGACAATTATTAGTGGCGTAATTGGATCTTGTTGGGATCGTTAATCGTGTGAATGTTTTAACTTGAAAGTTTATTATAAATAATAAAAGATGTTTATTATTAAATAAAAATATGTTTATTTTCATGTTCCGCTGCGTTTCTAAATTTTAAAAGTACATACGATTTTCCATCAATATGTGTGTGACCTCGAAGGCTCAAATGAATTTAGCCGTATAGCTGTATGTTGTATCTTGCATATTAATCTTACACTTTTAATGGTAACATGGTTGAGTTTATGTTATATTTCATTTGGCACGAAAATTGTAAATGCAGCCACATTTGATGTGACATCATATGGTGCGATAGGAGATGAGAATACAGATGACACTGATGTAAGTAGATCATGCTCATTAGTTGAAATCAAGTTAGTAATAATTTATATTTGTGTACTAACTACATTCATATTTCAGGCATTTGTTCGAGCATGGACGGATTTATGTGGAGATGAGTCAGCAGACCCGACGTTGATCATACCATCAGACAAGACTTTTTTGAGAAAATGTGTATCATTCGAGGGTCCATGTCACTCTCCTGGAGTTCACATAAACGTAATATGATTTTCAAATCGATAATCACTTTTTTTGGTAATCCTGATGTCATATAATTATGATAAGTTGATGATATAATATCGTTATGTTATTGGTTGGTAGCTTTTAGGCGGAATTACTGCACCAAAGAGTCGAGATGGATGGGAAGGTTGCGATCCAAACGGCAGTTTGATAAAGTTTTCATCGGTTAACGGACTCACCATTGATGGACCGGGCCAAATAGATGGCCAGGGCTCCATCTGGTGGCCGGCCGGCAAATGAACAGGTTAGTATTTTTTTTTTATTCATTCTCATTTTTCTCTCCTGATAAATTAATTATATCAAATGATATATTTGTGTTTTTTGTTCATTTTTACTGCAGCCCAACGGTCAAAAATGTGATTGTCCAACGGTAAGATAATCTCATATGCACATCCATGGTTGCAAACGGCAGTTTCGACGGCCATTGCGGCAGTTTGGCGACTAGTCCGCGTCTGATTAGTCGGTCAACCCTAAAAAGCCAGGTCAAAGTTGGTCAAAAGTTAACTTTTTGTCTTGCCTTTTTCTAGAGTAAACTAAAATCTCAAGCCCATGGGAACACCGACTTACATAGTATCCCTTTGAGATTGATTAATAAATACACTATCATTATAGAAGACATTTTATAAAACCTTTTTTTTTCGAACGGCGATATCGGCATCACTATGAGGGGACTTAACCACCTTCGCGATCATATGCCACCCACACACACGTTAGGAGGAAACCCACACACACTGTGGAATTTTTTAAAACGTATATATTATTTAAACCAACATCTTATTATCATTTTTTTAAATACTTATGTTTAATATATTTATGTTTGAAATATTATATTTAATATATATTTTTTTAAAAGTCAACGCTGATCAACGTTTGTGTTGACCGACTCAACCTTTCAAGGTCCTGCGTCTCCCTCTCGCGTCTTTTTTCAACTTTCTGCACATCAAACAATAACCAGATCGATCGAGACACTAACATGTAATCGATTTGTAGATGATACATTTTTATAAATGTGACGCTCTTCAAGTAAGTGGCACACAATTTATAAATAGTCCACAGATCCATATATCCATCTATGGCTGTCAAAGTGTTAATCTTGGGAAAAACTATGAGAGAGAAAATGAGAGGAGAGATTAGAGAGAGAGAAAACACAAGAAACACAAATTCGGGCATGATTAGGGATCAAGAAGGGTACAACGTTCGACTCCAAGATCGGTTATCAAGACTTTTCGGAATCCATTTGATATCTTTCATGTTTTTCAACTTCCCCGACGATTGGAATGATGCTAAACTGTGGAGGACATTAAAGTGTATGGGAGATGTTCGTGATGTTTACATGGCAGGAAAACGCCTAAGAAACGACCAACGCTTTGCTTTTGCGAGATTCGCAAATGTTAGAGATGAAGATAGGCTTCTTAACGCCTGCAGCAACATCTATTTTGACGGCAACCAGATCAGAATATTCAAAGCGTTTAAAAGAACAAAGCAAAACCCCCATGTTGATGGTCGTCTGAACAACAAAACAAACGTCAAGGGGTACTCATATGATGCATTCCGTGATGATAGAAAGTATAGGGACGTGGCAGGAAACTTTGGTGAAGATTTACGAATGAAACTACAAAGGAATAGGGACATGGAAAGATAGAATGGGGAGGATCTTAGACAGAAGATTCAAAGGAATGAGATAAAAGATAATAGGTGTTATAAGAATGAAGAAGGTTGGAAAGCTCTAAACAAAGTAGTGGAAATCAAGGTTGAAGATATTATTAACCACATAGATAAACGTACTTTGGTGGGTGTAGTACATGATTGGAAAAACATTACTCATCTAGGATCACTTTGCAAGGCAGATGGTATCAACAATTGTGAAGTCAAATATGTGGGGGGTTTAAAATTTCTGCTTATATTCAAATCGACTCATGAGGTAAATCAGATTCTTTATAACAAAGAACTTGCAATACACAAGTGGAGTAGATGTGAACTCCTTATTAATGGTCATATTACAAACAATCGTAGATTAATCTGGCTGGATATTCAGGGGGTGCCAGTAAGAGGGTGGAATAAAGTGTCATTCAAAAAAATTGCAAACCTATGGGGTGATGTCATTGAGATGGAAAACTGTGAATTAAACTACGGAAATCAAAACTTGGTGGTGGGTAGCGTTCTTATTCATTCTAGAGAGTCATATACGATTGATGAAGAAGTGAAATTTAAACTTGGTGACAGTATTCATCGTGTTCATGTTAAGGAAAATAGTAATATTGTTCCAATACAACTAGAAGTGGTCGATAGCTTTATGGCAGATTGTAGAGTTGATCAAGAAAATAATGATGATGATGAGTTCATTGAAGACACATTTGCAGAAGATGACGAAGATGATGATGGGTCAATTGGGTTTGAATCAGATGAAGAAGTCTTTGACTTGAATCAAATCAAGATGCAGGAATCCGAGATCCCTCCGGTGGCTGGAAAATTCAATGCTAATCAGAATGATAACGGTAGGGAACATGAAGAGGTAGGGAATAATGATGAAGTGTTGGGAATTAAGGAACTTTTTGAACAAAACAATAATGATGAAGTGTTGGGATACTCATTGAGTGCCGCAAGCAAAAATATTGTCCAATCTCCTTTTTCTAGGGTAAAGGATAGTGGGACCAAATCAGATGGGCCTAATGGATCATCACCTGAACAAAAGAGATCAACAGATTGTGGGTCTGGTGCAACAGATAGTGGGACTCATAATTCGTCTCCAGTTAAATTCGGGTCAGCAAATAGTGGGCCGGTTGAACATAAAGTAAGCAAACAAAATAATAAGCAACAACAGCCCAATAAAAGTAACAAACAAAAGGCACATTCTGTACCAGTAAAATCGAGTGGGTTGGAGGTTAAGAAGGGCACTTGTTGCTGGGCCAAGTTAAGAAAATGGAAGACTTCAAGCATGATTATAAATGCTAATTCGAAAGGTAGAAGAACGATACATAAATCATATACGCAACCAATTAAATCTTGCTGTCCAGAATGTTATCAGATGAATGAGGGGGTATGCGTAAAGTCAAATCAAGAAAGAAGTAAGTGCTCTTCCGACAACATAAAGTCGCAAGAGGTTAAAGAGTATGGAGAGAAATTAGGGCTCAAATGGAAGCGTAAAGCCCATGTACAGTAAGAAAATCTGTCCTTGTTCATCGTTTTTATTGGGTTTAATAATGAAGATAGTTGCGTTTAACATTCGTGGGTTTTGTTTGGGTTCAAAAGAGGATAAGTCGGGGTATGTTAGAAATTTAATTAGAACAGAGAAACCTTCTTTATTAGTGTTACAAGAAACAAAGTTGAAAACCGTTGATTTTAATTGGATACGCAAGTTGTGGGGATCGGATGATTGTGAGTTCATTCAAAAAGAGATGGTGGGTAAATCGGGTGGGCAACTATTAATATGGGACACCAATATTTTTGAGGCCAAGTCAGTTATAAGAGGGGACTATGTGATCGGGATTTCTGGGAAATGGTTAGATTCGGACTCGACGTGTAATATTGTAAATGTGTATGGACCACATGAGGATGTCGGGAAACAAAAATTTTGGGAAGAGCTATCGAATCTAATGGAATCGGATGTAAATAATGCGTGGGTACTGTGTGGGGATTTTAATGAGGTTAGGAATGAGGCCGAACGATTTAATAGTGACTACGTAGAATATAGGGCAAAAAGATTCAATGAGTTCACTATGGATAATTGTTTGATAGAAATACCTATGTCGGGGCGTATTTTCACTCGGGTTAGCGGAGATGGGTTAAAATTTAGCAAGCTAGATAGGTTTCTCGTTACGGAAAAATTTCTTCATCCATGGAAAGATTTGACGGCGAGTATAATGGATAGACACTTATCGGACCATTGTGCTATTATTTTAAAAGATGAAGAAAGGAACTTTGGGCCGAAACCGTTTAAAGTTTTTGATGCTTGGCTAGATGATGAAGAGGTGAATAAGATTATACAAGAGGCATGGGAAAAGGAGATAATGATAATAGATAGAAAAGATAGTGTGTTTAGGAATAGGCTAAAAAATGTTAAAAATGCGATTAAGGAATGGAGTAGTATTAAGCTTGACATTTTAGAAGTAGAAATAGAATCCCACAGATCAGAGGCAAAGATTCTGGAATTGAAAGCAGAGGTAACAACTTTAAATGAAATAGAATTAAAAAAGTGGAGAAAATCAAGAAAGATATGGTTTGAAAAGGAGATAATTGAAACGAGTATGTTAAAACAAAAGGCGAGAATTAAATGGATATTGGAGGGGGACGAAAATAGTAAATTTTTTCACTCGATTATGCGTATGAGAAACAATAGAAACGCGATTCGTGGCCTTTTAATTGATGGTAATTGGAATGACTCACCGGATGAGATAAAAAACGAGTCGGTTAAACACTTTGCTAGTCGATTTAAAGAATGTGAGCATGAAAGACCGAGTTTAGAAGATTTGAGCTATTCTGTTCTATCAGAAGATGAGGCGAATTGTTTAGAGACTAAGTTTGACGAGAAAGAAATCCATGAGGCAATACTAGATTGTGATGGTAACAAAGCGCCGGGCCCCGATGGTTTTAACTTGAGATTTTTTAAGAAATATTGGGAAGTCATAAAAAACGAATTAATGGGTGCAATAAATTGGTTTTGGGAAAAAGGAGAGATCTCGATAGGTTGTAACACTTCTTTTATTACATTAGTGCCAAAAGTAACCGATCCTCTACGTTTAAACGATTTTCGCCCAATAAGCCTCATTAGTAGTTATTACAAAATAATTGCTAAATTACTCTCCAATCGTATAAGAAAAGTTGTACCATTGCTAGTGGGTCCGAAACAAAGTGCTTTCTTGAAGGGAAGATATATTCTTGATGGTGCATTAATCGTAAATGAAAGCATAGATTTCCTTAGATCGAAAAAGAGAAAAGGTCTTATTTTTAAGGTTGATTTCGAGAAGGCTTTTGATTGCATTAATTGTGACTTTCTTTTGGAAGTGACGCGATGTATGGGGTTTGGTGAAAAATGGTGTAAGTGGATTAAGTCTTGCTTATCAACGGCTTCGGTGTCCGTGCTTGTAAATGGATCTCCGACAAAGGAATTCACATTAGAAAGGGGTGTTCGTCAAGGCGACCCATTATCTCCTTTTCTATTTATTCTTGCGGCGGAGGGTCTAAATATCCTTACTAAAAGTGCTTTAGATAAGGGTCTTTTCAAAGGCATTGAAGTAGGAAATGAGAAAGTTATTGTATCACATTTGCAATATGCGGATGACACCATCTTTATGGGTGAATGTAGTCGTTCTAATGCTCGAAACCTCCAAAAATTACTTAAATGTTTCGAGTTAGCATCCGGGCTAAAAGTGAATTTTCATAAAAGTTGTTTATATGGAATTGGAGTTGGTAGTAGTGAATTGCTCGAAATTGCAAGTTTATTTGGGTGCCAAGTGGGATCATTCCCTTTTACTTACCTTGGCCTCCCGATTGGTAGTAAAATGAAGAAATTAAAAGATTGGGAGCCGGTCATTGAAAAAAATAAAGAAACGCCTTTCGAGTTGGAAAATGAGATCGATGTCATTTGGAGGAAGATTGGTTCTTATCAAATCGGTTCTTTCGAGTCTGCCGTTGTACTTTTTCTCGCTCTATCGTGCCCCGAATTGTGTTTTAAAATTAATTGAGTGTGTGAGAAGAATTTTTTTTTTGGGGTAGGTCGGATACGGGGTCAAAAATTTATTGGGTCAAGTGGGATACTATTCTTAATACCTACGGGTTGGGTGGGTTAAACATTGGATCCCTTAAAGGAAAAAATTTGGCTTTACTTGCAAAGTGGTGGTGGAGGTTCAAAATCGAAACTAATTCACTTTGGGGTAAAGTGATTCGTAGCATTTACGGTTCAAGTGGTGGCTTGGAGTTGGGTGGTGACTTAGGTTACCGCCCTACTCAAGGCACGTGGTACAATATTATTCTTGCAGGTAACAACATAGAAGACCTTGAGATCGAGTTCAAAAATTCATTCTCGAAGACTATTGGTAACGGGGCAGATACGTTTTTTTGGCATGATGTTTGGGTTGGGAGTCAAAGATTCTGTGATCTATATCCTCGCTTATATAGGTTAGAAACAGAAAAACATGCAACAGTAGCAATGCGTCTCCAAAATGGTGAATTCAAATGGGCCTGGGCCCGTGAGCCTTTGGGTCGTGGGCTGTGGGATGTCAATTCGCTAGAACAGAAGGTTGGTACGGTTGATCTAGGAGATGGAAAAGATAAGTTGTCATGGACATTGGACGGGGGCAAAGATTTTACGGTTAAAAAATTATCAAGGTTATGTGATGAGAAAATTCTTGGTTCGGGCAACTCCTCAAATCACACTTTGAGAAACAACTTGGTTCCAAAAAAGATTGAAATTTTTGTGTGGCGGCTAATGAAGAAAAGACTACCGGTTCGTATTGAATTGGACAAAAGGGGTATCGATCTACATAGTAGTAGATGCCCCCTTTGTGATGATGATTTAGAAACAACGGATCACCTCTTGATTTTTTGTTCATATGCACGGGATATATGGAATCGGGTATACCAATGGTGGGGTTTGGGTTCATTCACAAATTATAGTTTCGGTGAGATTTTAAAAGGCAACTCCGGGTCTCCAATGACATCGTTCGGGAAGAAGATTTGGCAAGCTATTGAATGGATAAGCGCATACTACATTTGGAAGAATCGAAACAACAAAACTTTTCGTGGAATCTCATGGTGTGCTCCGGTTACTCTTAGTGAAATCCAAGTCAAGTCATTTGAATGGGTTTCACTTAGATCCAAGGGAAAAAAATTCGATTGGCTTACTTGGTTGAGTAGCCCGCACGTTTATCTTTCGAGTTAGTTCTTATAGAGTTGCATGCTTTGCAACTAATTCGTCTACTTTTTCCTTTTGTTTCTATGTCGTGATTGTATATATGAACATTGTATTTTTTTTTCGTGTTTTATAAATTCTGCTTGCTTTTCAAAAAAAAAAAAGGTGTTAATCTTGGGAATCTTCGAATCTTTGCACCCGAAAACAGTCCAAATACTGATGGAATCGACGTGGGTTCATCGTCAAATGTTGACATCCATGATTCTCAGATTGGAACCGGTATGAAATCATTAAAAAAGTGAAATTAAACCTGATATTGTAATATGAAATCATACTTATTTCCCTTCAAATATAATTTAAACAGGCGATGATTGTGTCGCTATTACTGGTGGAACAAACAATATCAGTGTAACAAATGTCTTGTGTGGACCCGGTCATGGCATAAGGTACGTACCACCGATCTCATGTTGTTGAATCAATTTAGGTTGCATATCATTTCAAATGAATAATGCGAATGAACGAATGATAATGAATAATGCCAATGAACGAATGATGTAAACTATCTTATTAAACTTTCGCACGAATAAAAAACACATTATAGTTGCTTGATATGTGTTCTTGATATAATTAAAGATGATATATATTACATAAATGTGCTTAATGGTTAAGAGAGTATTTCAACTCTGAATGGTTTAGCACTGAATGTTAAACCATTCAACCCTAATGGTGTATCCTATCGTATACACGCATAAAGGCACAATATTCGCATGAAAATAGCATCAGGAACACTGAGAACAATAGTTTTGTGAAACTGTCCGTCAAGCGTTCTCCGCTGTGCAGGCTGCTTCCGTCATACATAAGCCCTGAAGACCGCCTAGCGCTTAAGCCCTGAACGGAGAACGTCACATCCAGCGCATATTTCGGATCACGAATAACAGAACGTATCATCATCTGACACGTGTCCCCGAGGAATCCGGTGAATCTATCACTATAAATAGACCTCCTGGGTCGTCATTTTACACATTCAGACATTCTGACAACTTGTGAGTAGAGACTTCACCTTTCTCTCTCTCACAGTACTTTCTCTCACTAGAAGTCATCCGGCTAACAGCTATACGCTCAACGGACAAAAGATTGATAAAGCCACCCCACAAGTTGCTATACTTGTGAACCGGGTCTGCAGGGATTATTTCCCGAGAGTAAAAATCAATCGGCAACACTCCCCCACCTTTAGCTAGGTCACTTCTAGTATTGTGCTAACACACTAAGCCTTACCTCATAAGAAAATATGTGTTAACAAACCCCATATGCATTTAGGGATCGAAAACAAACACGCCGAATAATGACCATTCAGTTTTTTGAACCATTCAATTAAGAGGTAGTCAAACGCACCCTTAATTCCCTTTGTTCAATCTGACACGTTTTTTTTGCAGCATCGGAAGCCTTGGAAGGGATGGTTATTCGACGGTAGAAAATATTATAGTACGACAATGCAACCTCACTGGAACGCAAAATGGAGTAAGAATCAAAACAGTCCCGGTAAGATTACATATAAACATTACTACGATGGGTGTTTAATAAAAAAAATTAACATATTATCTAACTTGTTGCGCGTTTTCTTATATTGTAGAATGGATCTGGTTATGCTAAGGGGATTCTATTTGAGAACATTTACCTAGATAATGTTAGAAACCCGATTATAATTGATCAAAATTACTGCGATAATACTAACATTAACATTAATCGTGATTGCCCTGAACAAGTAAGTCTGAAGAACGATCTTGAAAATCAATATAATATATGTTGCTGTATTTTAGCAGCTATAATCTTCACATACATACGTGTGTATGTAAACTAATTTTTGTTTTATTTTTTAATTTGGATTAGCCAAAAGCTGAGGCAGTACAAGTGAGCGATGTAACATATAACGGTATATATGGGTCATCAGCATCAAAGCAAGCGATTACGTTGAGTTGTAGCGAGAATGTTAACTGTAACGGAATCGTAACAAATAGGGTTGGAATCACTGGTGAAGATGTATATGCTTCGTGTCAAAATGCTCATGGAAACTTTATTGAAACGAGTCCTGAAATTACCTGCAATTAGAATGTAACAAAGCAATTCATTGATGATTGATGCTTGTCTTTTATAATTATACAACTCTTTAAGAATATTAGACAACAATATAGATTAAAAATTAAATTAATGAGAAGAATTTTTTTACTTTTAACTTTTTTGGTTATTGTTTCTTTCCAGTTTGAATAACATGTGAATTGGACAAGAGTTATTTAGCTGACCATGTATAGCACTTTAGTAACATGTTTCGATAAGTGTGGTACGTCCAAAAAAATTTAGCAATCAAAATTATTTTTATTTTTTAATCAATATCTTATAAAAACACCGTATAAAACCCATAGACTCATGACTCTCTTACTCGTGTCCGATCACTCTCTTGACCATGATCATGCTTCTTCACCAACATTGTTATGGGTCATGATGGAGTGCTCGTACTTGACGCAGTAGGATTAGTTTGACAAAAGGCCTTGTTTAAAGTGGGTAAGCATACGTTGTAAACGATTCAAGTCGTGTGCCGAGCTTGATTAGGTTCGAACTCAGATTATTTAAAAATCGAAGGAGTTAGAACTTGAGTCTGGCCCGCTTTAATCTTAATATGATAAATTTGAGCTCGGCTCGTTTGACATTATACAAATTATATATATAATATAATATTATTATATCTATCTATCTATCTATTCTATTCTATAAATAATAACAAAAGTTAAAATAGATTATTTTTAGATAGCAAAATTAATCTTAGTCATCCATTAAATTAATCATCAATGATCTAAACCCTTAATTTTCTACTAATCTTACTTATGACCTCATAATCCTAGCCTTGAATTGTTTGATTACTAAAACACCCTTCTAACCTAGATTTGGCCAAATAGATATGATGTACGTGCATAAAACACTTAAAAAATACTTACCACAAAATTGTATGGTGTCGAATTGGAGCCTTGGGTGAGATACAGAATTTACGTGTTCGTATTACTTTTTAATTAATAAATAAACAAGCAAATAGGAAATGGTTAATTGATAGATTTGCTACATTGTAAAAAAGTCATCAACTAATTTATTAATTTGTTCGATTAAATTATTTTCTTTCTTGAACAAAATTCATAAGTTAAATAACATGATTTACATTATACTCCATAATAATATTTACCGAGTATAAATTAAGTAGCCTAAACTGAGTAAATCAACTAACTTACATATCGAAATTTAGTCGGGGTAATTTGTTTGTTTCTTGTTAAAGTCTGAAATTATATAATGTTTGTCGGGGTATTTACTTTGGCGTTTATATGTTTCTTGTAACATTATATTTATATATGTGTTTATTTTATTTACTAAAATAAGTACCGAATATAAATAGATCATTTTTAGATAGCAAAATTAATCTTAGTCATCCATTAAATTAATCATCAATGATCTAAACCCTTAATTTTTTTACTAATCTTGCTTATGACCTCATAATCCTAGCCTTGAATTGTTTGATTACTAAAACACCCTTCTAACCTAGATTTTTGGGGCGGCCTTTTCTTAAAATTTAGGGTCCCAAAGTTTATTTATCATCACATTCAAATTTTTAACAAAAAAAAAAAAAAAAAAAAAAAACCCCTAAATCCATGTACAAAATCAAACATCTTTCTTCACCAAAATCAAATCCGCATATAGTAGTAGCACAAGAAGAAGATACGATTTTGAGTTCGATCACAACTATACAACAATATTAATCAGAGCCCATAGACACAAAATTAGGGCAGAAACTCTCAAACCTTCATTCTACTTCCATTTTTTTTTCAAGAATCTAACCCAAAAAAGGGTATCAATCAAGGATTGTGGGTTGATTTTCTACTGAAAAATCGATTGTTACGTCATCATCGTTTACGTCGGAATCAAAAGGTAACTACATCTCCATTTTCTCAGTTGAAAATTTGATCTAGGGTTCGATTCTAAATGTATGTATTTGTATATCCAACTTAATTTTCTGTTCCTAGTTTGACAACAACATTGTTATTTAGTTCATTTACATTTAAAGTGTTGTTCTAATTATTTTATTTTAGTTCTATGATTTGTAGTTGAAGCAGCAGAAATTAAAGAAGCATGCGAACAAGAAAAATCATGACGCAGAGAAACAAAGGAAGATTTAATAACAAAAAAAGTATTTACTCTTATCCTTATCTTCACCTGAAGAATCTTAGAATTTTAAATCTGTTCATGAAACATCTATGAAATGTGGTGGGTCAAACAAGTATAGTTATTAAACAATCTATCTTACAGCTTTGTTTCATTGAAGAGGCGACCATTGATAGGATTGAGTTATGAAATGCTTTAGTGGAGGACGCGAATTAGTCATATACGAGTAGGTTTTCATTAGATAGGTAGATTTACAATCGATTAGTAGGTTAATGTCGATTCAGAAAATCAATAATACTAGCCGGATTAAGCTTAATAATACACTATTTCTCTAATTAGAATTAGATCGATTAATGGTAAATCGGGTTAGTCAGAGACTGTACTTCATAAGTTTTTTGATTCATATATCGTGTCTTCTTTGGAGTTAATGTTTATTTTCAACCATTCTTTTGCATTTATTTCATGTATTTGTTAGTGCCTTTTTATTTTTTATGTTTACATGTTTAACTCTTTAGCTACACACTATTTTATTGTATTTGTTGAGTGAAAGCATTCAGCGGGTTTAACATGACATGAACTACCTATATAATTGTGTTTATAAGTGAAACCAATTGTGTCGCTATTAATGAGTTGTTTGTGTAGTTGGTACACCAACGCAATCAAGAAGAAGGATGAGATCAAGAGAGTAACCAAGGTTAATTGTTAAGGAATTTTGTTCTTTTGGTGTTATGTTAGGTATTTTCTTTTAAATCTTGTGATGAATAGTTATAGATATGGTGTTTTTGTGATGTATATTGAGTTAAGTTTTCTGTATATATTTTTTTGATGCACCCAGTTCAATAATACAAGGAATATAAGGTGCGAATGAATGCGTTGGTAGAAAAAGTCCTAATAAATCCGAAGAAGGTTGGGTGATGCAAGACAGGGCACTATGACCTGATCATTATAGTTATGATCATTCTGGGATGATTTAGGTAAATTGTCAACTTTAAACATCTTGATATGTTGATTGTCAGAAAATGTAATATGAGTACAACACAACTTTGGGGTCAAAACAGACCCATGGCCACAAGACTCAAATTGAGAAGTAACTTATAATGTTAATGGACATGTTTATCTAGGAACTGGAGGTGCCTTTGAACCTTTGAAGTTGAAGGAAGGAAGTTGCTTCTTCACAGATCCACAGCTCGGTAAGAAGCTCTGCTACGTCCAATTTCCACTACGATTTGATGGTATTATACTAATGATGGGTATGTCAATAGCAACGTCATGTTCTTTGATTTCAAAAACTAGCAGTTTGAATGTGGTGATTTCGATCCAATTTTGAATGAGAGGGTTAATTCGGGTAACATTTTGTTGTTCAAATGGGTAAAAGAAAGTTCAGCAAAAAATAAATTGGCCTCAACGTGTTAAAACTTTTTAATAACTTTCTGTTTATAAAAGTTCATATTTTATTTAGTTAATATAGGTTAATAGGTTATGTAATAATCATAATTGACAAAACAATGTGTTTATTTAGAAATATTGAAATTGTTTAGCGAATTGTTGTCGGCACCTGTACAATATTTACTTATGACCCTTTACTCAATTTGCTTATTTTATTACATCTAATGGTATAACACCCTAGTTTTTTTTTTTTTTTTTTTTTTTTTTTTGAAATACACAGCGGAAGTCACTTATTTACTATTAATCACACATATAGTCATATTCCACAAAACACTGGTGTTATTTAATTACAGACCATATTATAAAGTTGTTTACAAAACATCAGAGTTATACACTGTGTCAAACATCTTCACTTACCTTGCAAAACCCACCAAAAGCTGCTAATCTATACCTGCAGGGCAAAACACTGTGGGGGAATTAGCATAACGCTAAGTGAATGAAATATCAAATAGGATATCACTATAAGTTCTAAGCACAGCTTAAGGTCACAAGTCACAGGCTACTAGGTCACTAGCACATAAATGATCACAAGAGGACCGGCGGCCTGGCCGGGCCATTAACTACTAGCTGATCGGGCTAGAGTTTACCTATAGTCCTTAATACTGAAACACTGGTATAGTCTTCCAGACGTGACGCACTCGTCATTCACACTATACCACCACATCAGTAACACAAGAACCCAACCCAATTCCTATCGTACAAGACACCCCGCTAGGAATGGTTGATCTCTTCCGTCGCACACAACACCTCGACGGGATCAATGAGTGTACACATAATCACATAATATCACAGTCACTGGTCACTGACTAAAGGCACAATCTAATCATACATATCACTGGTCACTGGGAGCATATCACTAATCATAGCACAAGACACTACACTGTCTTAGCACTATATAACAATATCCGAAAGGATAGTCACACTCACCGACACCAGCAAAACTCAGTGGTCTTATAATACTGAGTCTTTACTTCCACTTTATCACCTGAGAATGATACAATCCAAGTCAGTAATCATATCTCAATTATATATATCGAATTAAAAGCATTGATAATATATAATCACATGAAGTGGAGATAATCACTAACCCTATACTAAAGTAACATTTCTAGTCAACGTCATGGTTTCACACACACAGGCCTTTGACTAACTATAGCTGCACTAACATATCAACAATAATAAGTTCAAAGTCCACATATTAGAATATCAAATCAATATATCAAAACCACAAAATCATCCAAGTCTGAGAAGGTCATCCGTACGAGTGACCACCATTCGCACGAGTGAATCACTTCACTTGCACGGTTGATACCTAACTCGTGCGTATGCACCTACCTCAAACAATCAACACAAACGTACAGTGACTCGTACGACTCAGCTACTGACTCACACGACGACCATCTTACTTGTATGATTGAAATGTCAGTCGTACAAGTCATCAATCATAAACAAAGGTTTAATAATAAGATTTAGGATCAAAGTACCAAAATTCCCAATTTATGAAATGTCCCGTTCTTATTGATTAAAAACGTTCCATATTAATTGATTTCGTTGCGAGGTTTTGACCTCTATATGAGACGTTTTTCAAAGACTGCATTCATTTTTAAAACAAACCATAACCTTTATTTCATAAATAAAGGTTTAAAAAGCTTTACGTAGATTATCAAATAATGATAATCTAAAATATCCTGTTTACACACGACCATTACATAATGGTTTACAATACAAATATGTTACATCGAAATCAGTTTCTTGAATGCAGTTTTTACACAATATGATACAAACATGGACTCCAAATCTTGTCCTTATTTTAGTATGCAACAGCGGAAGCTCTTAATATTCACCTGAGAATAAACATGCTTTAAACGTCAACAAAAATGTTGGTGAGTTATAGGTTTAACCTATATATATCAAATTGTAACAATAGACCACAAGATTTCATATTTCAATACACATCCCATACATAGAGATAAAAATCATTCATATGGTGAACACCTGGTAACCGACATTAACAAGATGCATATATAAGAATATCCCCATCATTCCGGGACACCCTTCGGATATGATATAAATTTCGAAGTACTAAAGCATCCGGTACTTTGGATGGGGCTTGTTGGGCCCGATAGATCTATCTTTAGGATTCGCGTCAATTAGGGTGTCTGTTCCCTAATTCTTAGATTACCAGACTTAATAAAAAGGGGCATATTCGATTTCGATAATTCAACCATAGAATGTAGTTTCACGTACTTGTGTCTATTTTGTAAATCTTTTATAAAACCTGCATGTATTCTCATCCCAAAAATATTAGATTTTAAAAGTGGGACTATAACTCACTTTCACAGATTTTTACTTCGTCGGGAAGTAAGACTTGGCCACTGGTTGATTCACGAACCTATAACAATATATACATATATATCAAAGTATGTTCAAAATATATTTATAACACTTTTAATATATTTTGATGTTTTAAGTTTATTAAGTCAGCTGTCCTCGTTAGTAACCTACAACTAGTTGTCCACAGTTAGATGTACAGAAATAAATCGATAAATATTATCTTGAATCAATCCACGACCCAGTGTATACGTATCTCAGTATTGATCACAACTCAAACTATATATATTTTGGAATCAACCTCAACCCTGTATAGCTAACTCCAACATTCACATATAGAGTGTCTATGGTTGTTCCGAAATATATATAGATGTGTCGACATGATAGGTCGAAATATTGTATACGTGTCTATGGTATCTCAAGATTACATAATATACAATACGAGTTGATTAAGTTATGGTTGGAATAGATTTGTTACCAATTTTCACGTAGCTAAAATGAGAAAAATTATCCAATCTTGTTTTACCCATAACTTCTTCATTTTAAATCCGTTTTGAGTGAATCAAATTGCTATGGTTTCATATTGAACTCTATTTTATGAATATAAACAGAAAAAGTATAGGTTTATAGTCGGAAAAATAAGTTACAAGTCGTTTTTGTAAAGATAGTCATTTCAGTCGAAAGAACGACGTCTAGATGACCATTTTAGAAAACATACTTCCACTTTGAGTTTAACCATAATTTTTGGATATAGTTTCATGTTCATAATAAAAATTATTTTCTCAGAATAACAACTTTTAAATCAAAGTTTATCATAGTTTTTAATTAACTAACCCAAAACAGCCCGCGGTGTTGCTACGACGGCGTAAATCCGGTTTTACGGTGTTTTTCGTGTTTCCGGGTTTTAAATCATTAAGTTAGCATATCATATAGATATAGAACATGTGTTTAGTTAATTTTAAAAGTCAAGTTAGAAGGATTAACTTTTGTTTGCGAACAAGTTTAGAATTAACTAAACTATGTTCTAGTGATTACGAGTTTAAACCTTCGAATAAGATAGTTTTATATATATGAATCAAATGATGTTATGAACATCATTACTACCTCAAGTTTAGTAGGTAAACCTACTGGAAGTGATAAGAAATGATCTAGCTTCAAAGGATCTTGGATGGCTTGAAAGTTCTTGAAGTAGGATCATGACACAAAAACAAGTTCAAGTAAGATTTTTACTCGAATTAAGATAGTTTATAGTTATAGAAATTGAATCAAAGTTTGAATATGAATATTACCTTGAATAAGAAAGATAACCTACTGTATATAACAAAGGTTTCTTGATCTTAGATGATTACTTGGAATGGATTAGAAAGCTTGGAAGTAAATTAGTAAACTTGAAGGGATTTTTGAAGTGTTCTTGAAGTGTTCTTCCTATGATGATTATAGCTTGATTCTTGAAGTGATTTTTGATGAAGATGATGATTAACTACTGGAAAAATACGTTCATAATAGTGTGGGTGTGTTGAGAGAGAATTAGAAAGAGAATTGGAAGTGAAATGGAGTGAATGATGAGTGGTAATTGGTGAGTGGTGAGTGGGGTTAAAAGGAGTTCTAGTTAGTTGACTAGCTCATGGTAGAAGTTAAAATTGATTAGTCATACATGAAATAATCAAGAGTGGAATCCCATGCTAGTTCCTATTGGTATATACCCATAGTAAGTACGTTTTGAAGCTGTGTATAATACGGGTAAAAATACGACTAGAATTCTTGATGAAAGAAAAGAATGGGAAAGTAACTGTAACCATTTTCGTTAAGTATGAATGTTTTGATATATGTCTTGAAGTCTTCCAAAAGTATTTTAATACATCTAAATACACTACATGTATATACATTTTAACTGAGTCGTTAAGTCATCGTTAGTCGTTACATGTAAGTGTTGTTTTGAAACCTTTAAGTTAACGATCTCAATTAATGTTGTTAACCCATTGTTTATTATATCTAATGAGATGTTAAATTATTATATTATCATGATATTATGATATATTAATATATCTTAATATGATATATATACATTTAAATGTCGTTACAACGATAATCGTTACATATATGTCTCGTTTCGAAATCCTTAAGTTAGTAGTCTTGTTTATATGTATATAACTCATTGTTAATATACTTATGGAGATACTTACTTATCATAATCTCATGTTAACCATATGTATATCCATATATATATCGTCATGTCGTTTTTACAAGTTTTAACGTTCGTGAATCGCCGGTCAACTTGGGTGGTCAATTGTCTATATGAAACATATTTCAATTAATCAAGTCTTAACAAGTTTGATTGCTTAACATGTTGGAAACATTTAATCATGTAAATATCAATCTCAATTAATATATATAAACATGGAAAAGTTCGGGTCACTACAGTACCTACCCGTTAAATAAATTTCGTCCCGAAATTTTAAGATGTTGAAGGTGTTGACGAATCTTCTGGAAATAGATGCGGGTATTTCTTCTTCATCTGATCTTCACGCTCCCAGGTGAACTCGGTTCCTCTACGAGCATTCCATCGAACCTTAACAATTGGTATCTTGTTTTGCTTAAGTCTTTTAACCTCACGATCCATTATTTCGACGGGTTCTTCGATGAATTGGAGTTTTTCGTTGATTTGGATTTCATCTAACGGAATAGTGAGATCTTCTTTAGCAAAACATTTCTTCAAATTCGAGACGTGGAAAGTGTTATGTACAGCCGCGAGTTGTTGAGGTAACTCAAGTCGGTAAGCTACTGGTCCGACACGATCAATAATCTTGAATGGTCCAATATACCTTGGATTTAATTTCCCTCGTTTACCAAATCGAACAACGCCTTTCCAAGGTGCAACTTTAAGCATGACCATCTCTCCAATTTCAAATTCTATATCTTTTCTTTTAATGTCAGCGTAGCTCTTTTGTCGACTTTGGGCGGTTTTCAACCGTTGTTGAATTTGGATGATCTTCTCGGTAGTTTCTTGTATAATCTCCGGACCCGTAATCTGTCTATCCCCCACTTCACTCCAACAAATCGGAGACCTGCACTTTCTACCATAAAGTGCTTCAAACGGCGCCATCTCAATGCTTGAATGGTAGCTGTTGTTGTAGGAAAATTCTGCTAACGGTAGATGTCGATCCCAACTGTTTCCGAAATCAATAACACATGCTCGTAGCATGTCTTCAAGCGTTTGTATCGTCCTTTCGCTCTGCCCATCAGTTTGTGGATGATAGGCAGTACTCATATCTAGATGAGTTCCTAATGCTTGCTGTAATGTCTGCCAGAATCTTGAAATAAATCTGCCATCCCTATCAGAGATAATAGAGATTGGTATTCCATGTCTGGAGACGACTTCCTTCAAATACAGTCGTGCTAACTTCTCCATCTTGTCATCTTCTCTTATTGGCAGGAAGTGTGCTGATTTGGTGAGACGATCAACTATTACCCAAATAGTATCAAAACCACTTGCAGTCCTTGGCAATTTAGTGATGAAATCCATGGTAATGCTTTCCCATTTCCATTCTGGGATTTCGGGTTGTTGAAGTAGACCTGATGGTTTCTGATGCTCAGCTTTGACCTTAGAACACGTCAAACATTCTCCTACGTATTTAGCAACATCGGCTTTCATACCCGGCAACCAAAAATGTTTCTTGAGATCCTTGTACATCTTCCCCGTTCCAGGATGTATTGAGTATCTGGTTTTATGAGCTTCTCTAAGTACCATTTCTCTCATATCTCCAAATTTTGGTACCCAAATCCTTTCAGCCCTATACCGAGTTCCGTCTTCCCGAATATTAAGATGCTGCTCCGATCCTTTGGGTATTTCATCCTTTATATTTCCTTCTTTTAAAACTCCATGTTGCGCCTCCTTTATTTGAGTAGTAAGGTTATTATGAATCATTATATTCATAGATTTTACTCGAATGGGTTCTCTGTCCTTTCTGCTCAAGGCATCGGCTACCACATTTGCCTTCCCCGGGTGGTAACGAATCTCAAAGTCGTAATCATTCAACAGTTCAATCCACCTACGCTGCCTCATATTCAGTTGTTTCTGATTAAATATGTGTTGAAGACTTTTGTGGTCGGTATATATAATACTTTTGACCCCATATAAGTAGTGCCTCCAAGTCTTTAATGCAAAAACAACCGCGCCTAATTCCAAATCATGCGTCGTATAATTTTGCTCGTGAATCTTCAATTGTCTAGACGCATAAGCAATCACCTTCATTCGTTGCATTAATACACAACCGAGACCTTGCTTTGATGCGTCACAATAAATCACAAAATCATCATTCCCTTCAGGCAATGACAATATAGGTGCCGTAGTTAGCTTTTTCTTCAATAACTGAAACGCTTTCTCTTGTTCATCCTTCCATTCAAATTTCTTCCCTTTATGCGTTAATGCAGTCAAGGGTTTTGCTATTCTGGAAAAGTCTTGGATGAACCTTCTGTAGTAACCAGCTAGTCCTAAAAACTGGCGTATGTGTTTCGGAGTTTTCGGGGTTTCCCACTTTTCAACAGTTTCTATCTTTGCCGGATCCACCTTAATACCTTCTTTGTTCACTATGTGACCGAGGAATTGAACTTCTTCCAACCAAAATGCACACTTTGAAAACTTAGCGTACAATTCTTCCTTCCTCAATACTTCTAACACTTTTCTCAAATGTTCACCGTGTTCTTGGTCATTCTTTGAGTAAATAAGTATGTCATCAATGAAAACAATGACAAACTTATCAAGGTATGGTCCACACACTCGGTTCATAAGGTCCATGAACACAGCTGGTGCATTAGTTAAACCAAACGGCATAACCATAAACTCGTAATGACCGTAACGTGTTCTGAAAGCAGTCTTTGGAATATCATCTTCTTTCACCCGCATTTGATGATACCCGGAACGTAAGTCAATCTTTGAATAAACAGACGAGCCTTGTAGTTGATCAAATAAGTCATCGATTCTCGGTAGTGGGTAGCGGTTCTTGATGGTAAGTTTGTTCAACTCTCGGTAGTCGATACACAACCTGAATGTACCATCTTTCTTCTTGACAAACAAAATAGGAGCTCCCCACGGTGATGTGCTTGGTCGAATGAAACCACGCTCTAAAAGTTCTTGTAATTGGCTTTGCAGTTCTTTCATCTCGCTGGGTGCGAGTCTGTAAGGAGCACGAGCTATTGGTGCAGCTCCTGGTACAAGATCTATTTGAAATTCAACGGATCGATGTGGGGGTAATCCCGGTAATTCTTTCGGAAATACATCGGGAAATTCTTTTGCAATGGGAACATCATTGATGCTCTTTTCTTCAGTTTGTACTTTCTCGACGTGTGCTAGAACAGCATAGCAACCTTTTCTTATTAGTTTTTGTGCCTTCAAATTACTAATAAGATGTAGCTTCGTGTTGCCCTTTTCTCCGTACACCATTAAGGGTTTTCCTTTTTCTCGTATAATGCGAATTGCATTTTTGTAACAAACGATCTCTGCTTTCACTTCTTTCAACCAGTCCATACCGATTATCACATCAAAACTCCCTAACTCTACTGGTATCAAATCAATCTTAAATGTTTCGCTAACCAGTTTAATTTCTAGATTCCGACATATATTATCTGCTGAAATTAATTTACCATTTGCTAATTCGAGTAAAAATTTACTATCCAAAGGCGTCAATGGACAACTTAATTTAGCACAAAAATCTCTACTCATATAGCTTCTATCCGCACCCGAATCAAATAAAACGTAAGCAGATTTATTGTCAATAAGAAACGTACCCGTAACAAGCTCCGGGTCTTCCTGTGCCTCTGCCGCATTAATATTGAAAACTCTTCCGTGGCCTTGTCCATTCGTGTTCTCCTGGTTTGGGCAATTTCTAATAATGTGGCCCGGTTTTCCACATTTATAACAAACTACATTGGCATAACTTGCTCCGACACTACTTGCTCCGCCATTACTCGTTCCGACACCATTTGTTCCTTTCGTTCTATTAACCCCTGGTCCGTAGACCTCACACTTCGCCGCGCTATGACCATTTCTTTTACACTTGTTGCAAAATTTGGTGCAGAACCCCGAGTGATACTTTTCACACCTTTGGCATAGCTGCTTCTGATTGTTGTTGTTGTTGCGGTTATTATTGTTATTGGGATGATTGTTGTAGTTGCTATTGTTGTTGTTGTTGTTGTTGTTGTTGTTGTTGTTGGGCCGTTTGTTGTAGTTGCGATTGATGTTGCGATTGTTGGGATAATTGTTGCGATTATTGTTGTAATTGCTGTTGTTGTTGTATTGGTGATTCTTATCACCGTTTTCCTCCCACTTTCTTTTGACTTGCTTCACATTGGCCTCTTCAGCAGTCTGTTCTTTAATTCTTTCTTCAATTTGGTTCACTAGTTTGTGAGCCATTCTACATGCCTGTTGTATGGAGGCGGGCTCGTGTGAACTTATATCTTCTTGGATTCTTTCCGGTAATCCTTTCACAAACGCGTCGATCTTCTCTTCCTCATCTTCGAATGCTCCCGGACACAATAGGCACAATTCTGTGAATCGTCTTTCGTACGTGGTAATATCAAATCCTTGGGTTCGTAACCCTCTAAGTTCTGTCTTGAGCTTATTGACCTCGGTTCTGGGACGGTACTTCTCGTTCATCAAGTGCTTGAATGCTGACCACGGTAGTGCGTACGCATCGTCTTGTCCCACTTGCTCTAGATAGGTATTCCACCATGTTAACGCAGAACCTGTGAAGGTATGCGTAGCGTACTTTACTTTGTCCTCTTCAGTACACTTACTTATGGCAAACACCGATTCGACCTTCTCGGTCCAACGTTTCAATCCGATCGATCCTTCGGTTCCATCAAATTCTAAAGGTTTGCAGGCAGTGAATTCTTTGTAGGTGCATCCTACACGATTTCCTGTACTGCTAGATCCAAGGTTATTGTTGGTATGTAGCGCAGCCTGTACTGTGGCTATGTTTGAAGCTAGAAAAGTACGGAATTCCTCTTCATTCATATTTACAGTGTGTCGAGTAGTCGGTGCCATTTCCTTCAAAATAGTCAAATGGAACAAGTTAATCATACAGAATATTAAGAGTAGTTAATAGTATTTCGTAGCATAATATGAACTCATTTATAAAAGCTTTTTCTTCATATTAGCGTTTTATAAATTTAAATTCGGGTAGCACCTACCCGTTAAGTTCATACTTAGTAGCTATTATACAATTCAACTACTACAATTCTATATGAAAAACTGATTATAATAATATTTCGCGTTCAAACTTTTATACAATATTTTACAAACTTACAATACCGCTTATTTTATATAAAGCATGAAATATAGCACACAATAACTTTGATACAAGATAGTTGTGAAGATAATTCTAGCTAATACACAAGTCGTTCAGCAAAGGCAATAAAGATACGTAATTCATACGTCCAGAAACAAGTCATGCATTCTGGTTTTACTAGGACTACTTCCCATCCTTGGTCTTGTGGAACATAACCGTTATGGCCGTTGATAAGACAGCGTGTTGTAACGTCGTCAAAGGGACGAGGGTTACGTAATGTCCAACAGTCCCGTAACAATCTAAAAACCTCATTTCTTACCCCAATTACCGACTCCGTCACTTGTGGGAACGTTTTGTTTAATAGTTGTAGGCCGATGTTCTTGTTCTCACTTTGGTGAGAAGCGAACATTACTAATCCGTAAGCATAACATGCTTCTTTATGTTGCATGTTAGCCGCTTTTTCTAAATCACGAAGTCCAATATTCGGATATATTGAGTCAAAATAATTTCTTAACCCATTGCGTAAAATAGCATTTGGGTTCCCCGCAATATATGCGTCAAAGTAAACACATCGTAACTTATGGATTTCCCAGTGTGATATCCCCCATCTTTTGAATGAAAGCCTTTTATAAACCAAGGCATTCTTGGAACGTTCTTCGAATGTCTTACAAACTGATCTCGCCTTAAATAGTTGTGCCGAAGAATTCTGACCGACTCTAGACAAGATTTCATCAATCATATCTCCAGGTAGGTCTCTTAAAATATTGGGTTGTCTATCCATTTTGTGTTTTTATACTGTAAAATAGACAAGAGTTAGATTCATAAAAAAAATACTTATTAATACAAGCAATTTTTACATATATCATAAAGCATAAGCACACTATATTACATATATTACACCACACGAATACAACTATCTTATTCCGACTCGCTTGTTTCTTCTTCTTCGGTTTTGGTTCGTTTTGCCAAGTTTCTAGGGATATATGATGTTCCCCTAATACGAGCCGTAATTTTCCACATTGGTTTAGAAAAACCTGGTGG
Source organism: Rutidosis leptorrhynchoides (assembly GCF_046630445.1). NCBI lineage: Eukaryota > Viridiplantae > Streptophyta > Magnoliopsida > Asterales > Asteraceae > Rutidosis > Rutidosis leptorrhynchoides. Next base: position 114,431,032 of record NC_092333.1, read on the forward strand.
TTTAGAGGTTCCCGGGTCATTGTTACAACTTAAGGACTTCGGGGGTTGACGATACATATAAAGTTCATCGGGGTTGGAATTAGATTTCTCTATTTTTATGCCCTTTCCCTTATTATTTTCTTTTGCCTTTTTAAATTCAGTTGGGGTAATTTCTATAACATCATCGGAATTCTCGTCGGAATCCGATTCATCAGAGAATTGGTAATCCTCCCAATATTTTGCTTCCTTGGCGGAAACACCATTGACCATAATTAACCTTGGTCGGTTGGTTGAGGATTTTCTTTTACTTAACCGTTTTATTATTTTCCCCACCGGTTCTATTTCTTCATCCGGTTCCGATTCTTCTTCCGGTTCCGATTCTTCTTCTGGTTCCGACTCTTCTTCCGGTTCCTCTTCGGGAACTTGTGAATCAGTCCACGAATTATTCCAATTTACATTTGACTCTTCATTATTATTAGGTGAGTCAATGGGACTTGTTCTAGAGGTAGACATCTATCACATAATATCAAACGCGTTAAGAGATTAATATATCACATAATATTCACATGTTAAAAATATATAGTTTCCAACAAAATTTGTTGAGCAATCATTTTTCAAGTAAACACGGTCGAAGTCCAGACTCACTAATGCATCCTAAAAAACTCGATAAGACACACTAATGCAAAATTCTGGTTCTCTAAGACCAACGCTCGGATACCAACTGAAATGTCCCGTTCTTATTGATTAAAAACGTTCCATATTAATTGATTTCGTTGCGAGGTTTTGACCTCTATATGAGACGTTTTTCAAAGACTGTATTCATTTTTAAAACAAACCATAACCTTTATTTCATAAATAAAGGTTTAAAAAGCTTTACGTAGATTATCAAATAATGATAATCTAAAATATCCTGTTTACACACGACCATTACATAATGGTTTACAATACAAATATGTTACATCGAAATCAGTTTCTTGAATGCAGTTTTTACACAATATGATACAAACATGGACGCCAAATCTTGTCCTTATTTTAGTATGCAACAGCGGAAGCTCTTAATATTCACCTGAGAATAAACATGCTTTAAACGTCAACAAAAATGTTGGTGAGTTATAGGTTTAACCTATATATATCAAATCGTAACAATAGACCACAAGATTTCATATTTCAATACACATCCCATACATAGAGATAAAAATCATTCATATGGTGAACACCTGGTAACCGACATTAACAAGATGCATATATAAGAATATCCCCATCATTCCGGGACACCCTTCGGATATGATATAAATTTCGAAGTACTAAAGCATCCGGTACTTTGGATGGGGCTTGTTGGGCCCGATAGATCTATCTTTAGGATTCGCGTCAATTAGGGTGTCTGTTCCCTAATTCTTAGATTACCAGACTTAATAAAAAGGGGCATATTCGATTTCGATAATTCAACCATAGAATGTAGTTTCACGTACTTGTGTCTATTTTGTAAATCTTTTATAAAACCTGCATGTATTCTCATCCCAAAAATATTAGATTTTAAAAGTGGGACTATAACTCACTTTCACATATTTTTACTTCGTCGGGAAGTAAGACTTGGCCACTGGTTGATTCACGAACCTATAACAATATATACATATATATCAAAGTATGTTCAAAATATATTTATAACACTTTTAATATATTTTGATGTTTTAAGTTTATTAAGTCAGCTGTCCTCGTTAGTAACCTACAACTAGTTGTCCACAGTTAGATGTACAGAAATAAATCGATAAATATTATCTTGAATCAATCCACGACCCAGTGTATACGTATCTCAGTATTGATCACAACTCAAACTATATATATTTTGGAATCAACCTCAACCCTGTATAGCTAACTCCAACATTCACATATAGAGTGTCTATGGTTGTTCCGAAATATATATAGATGTGTCGACATGATAGGTCGAAATATTGTATACGTGTCTATGGTATCTCAAGATTACATAATATACAATACGAGTTGATTAAGTTATGGTTGGAATAGATTTGTTACCAATTTTCACGTAGCTAAAATGAGAAAAATTATCCAATCTTGTTTTACCCATAACTTCTTCATTTTAAATCCGTTTTGAGTGAATCAAATTGCTATGGTTTCATATTGAACTCTATTTTATGAATATAAACAGAAAAAGTATAGGTTTATAGTCGGAAAAATAAGTTACAAGTCGTTTTTGTAAAGATAGTCATTTCAGTCGAAAGAACGACGTCTAGATGACCATTTTAGAAAACATACTTCCACTTTGAGTTTAACCATAATTTTTGGATATAGTTTCATGTTCATAATAAAAATCATTTTCTCAGAATAACAACTTTTAAATCAAAGTTTATCATAGTTTTTAATTAACTAACCCAAAACAGCCCGCGGTGTTGCTACGACGGCGTAAATCCGGTTTTACGGTGTTTTTCGTGTTTCTGGGTTTTAAATCATTAAGTTAGCATATCATATAGATATAGAACATGTGTTTAGTTAATTTTAAAAGTCAAGTTAGAAGGATTAACTTTTGTTTGCGAACAAGTTTAGAATTAACTAAACTATGTTCTAGTGATTACGAGTTTAAACCTTCGAATAAGATAGTTTTATATATATGAATCAAATGATGTTATGAACATCATTACTACCTCAAGTTTAGTAGGTAAACCTACTGGAAGTGATAAGAAATGATCTAGCTTCAAAGGATCTTGGATGGCTTGAAAGTTCTTGAAGTAGGATCATGACACAAAAACAAGTTCAAGTAAGATTTTTACTCGAATTAAGATAGTTTATAGTTATAGAAATTGAATCAAAGTTTGAATATGAATATTACCTTGAATAAGAAAGATAACCTACTGTATATAACAAAGGTTTCTTGATCTTAGATGATTACTTGGAATGGATTAGAAAGCTTGGAAGTAAATTAGTAAACTTGAAGGGATTTTTGAAGTGTTCTTGAAGTGTTCTTCCTATGATGATTATAGCTTGATTCTTGAAGTGATTTTTGATGAAGATGATGATTAACTACTGGAAAAATACGTTCATAATAGTGTGGGTGTGTTGAGAGAGAATTAGAAAGAGAATTGGAAGTGAAATGGAGTGAATGATGAGTGGTAATTGGTGAGTGGTGAGTGGGGTTAAAAGGAGTTCTAGTTAGTTGACTAGCTCATGGTAGAAGTTAAAATTGATTAGTCATACATGACATAATCAAGAGTGGAATCCCATGCTAGTTCCTATTGGTATATACCCATAGTAAGTACGTTTTGAAGCTGTATATAATACGGGTAAAAATACGACTAGAATTCTTGATGAAACAAAAAGAATGGGAAAGTAACTGTAACCATTTTCGTTAAGTATGAATGTTTTGATATATGTCTTGAAGTCTTCCAAAAGTATTTTAATACATCTAAATACACTACATGTATATACATTTTAACTGAGTCGTTAAGTCATCGTTAGTCGTTACATGTAAGTGTTGTTTTGAAACCTTTAAGTTAACGATCTCAATTAATGTTGTTAACCCATTGTTTATTATATCTAATGAGATGTTAAATTATTATATTATCATGATATTATGATATATTAATATATCTTAATATGATATATATATACATTTAAATGTCGTTACAACGATAATCGTTACATATATGTCTCGTTTCGAAATCCTTAAGTTAGTAGTCTTGTTTATATGTATATAACTCATTGTTAATATACTTATGGAGATACTTACTTATCATAATCTCATGTTAACCATATGTATATCCATATATATATCGTCATGTCGTTTTTACAAGTTTTAACGTTCGTGAATCGCCGGTCAACTTGGATGGTCAATTGTCTATATGAAACATATTTCAATTAATCAAGTCTTAACAAGTTTGATTGCTTAACATGTTGGAAACATTTAATCATGTAAATATCAATCTCAATTAATATATATAAACATGGAAAAGTTCGGGTCACTACAATTTATATCAACATGAACCCTAAAATTTAAATCACCATTTATACAAATTTAACATAAATCAAGCGTACCCGAATCATGCACATATCATAACCAATTTATAACCACTATCAATTTAAGCATATACACAACATATAGTCTGATTTGATCATTACTCCACAAATGACCAAACTTACAAAATCTCTTGAATAGTACCTTAAAACATGCTAGATCATATATTATAAATATATGTATCTGTATTTTGTAAGATCATAACAATAATATCACAACATCAAGTAGCTTTATTTCGATTTAAGATTACAGATCTAGTTTTCATAAAAATACTAAAAACCTATAAAACTCATAAAATCAAATCATGTAAATCATTATGAATCATATATATAAATATAAATATTTACCTTGTCACTTGTCTGGATCGCATGAAGTTACAACGAAATTAGTGGCTTTCATCCATTCATTAATTTAATACTCAATAATAAAATCAAGGTGTGTATCGATATGCATAGGTGTATGTGTGTGTCAAAAAGAAATGGAATTAGATTAAGGAAAGAGCCGAGTCATGCACTTCTAATAAGAAACTAAACCACAAGATACCACGTGTAACCACGTGTATTTAGCAAAAGGAGTAGTCACTTTATTCAAAAGGCACGGGTATTTTATCTGCAATCTGAAATACAACGTACCTCATTAAGCAGTCCTAACGAGGTCCAAATTACACAAATTAATATTTTCTGTGACCATCGTCACGAGCACATTAATATAGTCACATAATAAATTATCAACTCATAATTTATTATTTCACTCCTTATAATTAAATCATGTGAATTACTCATAATTTAAATATCATATTTAAATTATAATAATAAAAATAACATAATATATCCATTTCATCTAGGCCCATAACCAGGATGTTACAAATCTATCCCCCTTAAAAGGATTTCGTCCTCGAAATCTGGTCACGCTAGAACAAAGGAGTTTATTTAGTTCGTCACTTTCACTAAAGTCACATGTTCTCATCACAACCTCTATTTTCTAGTTCAAGTTCTAGTCCAAATGGTAAAACTCATTTACCCTAACTTACATAATTAGTTAAATCACGATCCACGAGCGTTAAATTAACAGATTCTACAAACTCACTAACCAACATCAACAGTCAAATCTAATACTTTGTCATTCGAAATTAAACACTTTTCCTGAAAATAATGCAAAGGATAATATATTTTTCATGACAACACATCGTCCAGTACAATGACATTTACCCTGAAAGTCTTTCAACCATCCACTAGAGTCCACAATTTCCTCAGTCAATCCATCAGTCAACGTCTAAAGTCTTGTCATGATGTCACTTGGTACCATTAATCTCACGTATTTATTATCAGGTTTAACTTTTTACACAGCTAAATTCCCTCAAATTTTCAAGCAAAGGCAACTTAATTCCATTTATTTCACTAATTTCCGTGATTACGTCCACAAAATATGTCTATAATTCACCAAAATTTTCCAGGCTAGTCATTTCATTCTCAATTATTTCATTATCTGTCTATCAGTTCATGTTACAAGTATGATTCAAGTCATCTAAATTCCCTTCAGTTTCCCTGAATTCCTGTATGATTTACCACAATATACTTTCATTGGCCAGACGCGAGTATATTCTCCTAAATCATACCCTTATTCTGAGTTACTCGATATGGAAAATCCTATATGGTTCAACTTTGTCATTGCACACAAGTTTCTGTTATGCATCGGTAAACTACTAAATTGGAAAAATCCACTTTATCACTAGTCAACAAGTCCCACTAGTCATAGGTTTATTAAGGAACAGTCCAAGTAACATGTCATCAATCATTGTAAATTCCGTCCACATGATTATTTAACCAAATTTTATCTAGTCATCACTCACAACCTATCACAGTAGTCTAAATTTAATTTACTGATCACACCATTTGCAATTTAATGCCAGTCTGGGCATTATCAGTCCAATTCCCAAAGGTTACAACCATCAAGTGAAGATGTCACATGGCCATCCAAGCATAGGAATTTATTAAGTCATATCATTCTATCTTAATGATATACTAGTCACAATTCCAAACACTAACTCGACTCTATCTTCAAGTCATAACATATACCCATGTATCAATCACTACTCAGGTCAAGGGTTTCCTTATCTCTTAGAGACAACACAAGGAGCACTACTGACAATTCCTTTCTACTGGTCACCACAAAAGTCACGAGGGTCCATAAAGAAAAATAATTCCTTAAGGCACCACTACAAATCTTACACCACTAACCTAGTTGAGTATATCAATATAGTAGAGCAATTATCACACTTGAAAGTCCAGTTATGATCTACATACATGCAAATCACATATAATTTATCAACAGAGCACAGGGTTCAAGTCCATCATCATACACATGTGGACTAGTATCCAACCCTAATCTCTACGGACCACTACAGTTGTTCCGTCAATCAAGTAAACGGAATATATCTTATATAGGGCCTACGTAGTCTTATAGGATCATGCATATCACTGTACCAAGTTTTACAAAACAGACAAGTCACATGCAACTTACATAACAAACAAATCACATGGAGCATGGCAAACCATGTCACATGCATCATATCTGACAAGCCATAAGAAACAGGACATTCAATTCACATAGTCCTAGCACAGTCTTATCAGACTATGCATATCACTATATTCAGTTGAGCATAACAAACATGCAGTATCATATACAGTACCAAACTAATAAATCTCACTAATCATGGCAAGCATATTTAATGCATCACATCTGACCAGTTTCACAAGACATGACAATTACAGAAAGCAAGACAACCAATTAAAGGGAATAAATTCCAATAATATCACTAGTAGCTTCAGACACAACTATTGTGACTGAAGCCGTCAAACCACTGGCTACTTCTACCTTATTAAGAAGAAGCAATCACGTACAACTGATCTTAGTCAAGCAAAATATATAACAAATATAGATAGGCATCTGTTCACAATTAAATGGTACACTAATAATTACACCAATGTAACAAGGGCGTACCTTTTTAAATAAGAAGACGTCTTCTTATCTATCAACACATCGATCTCACTCGCACCCCTGACCCAGCCGCAACACTAGTATCGCATCATTGAAGTGATCGTCATCGAAATTTGTTCCAGTTGTCGCCATTCCATCTCATATATTCTTGACTGGTCACACTCAATTCTGAAATCATCCAGTAGAGCTCTGACAATGCTGAGGGTCAATGGGGCATCCACAGGATTTGATCAATCGTCATACCTGTCTCATCACAACATCTCACACAAAAGCTTAGTAGATAATCCGTTAGTACTTATCACTAACCACCTACATTCACTTATCCCTTTCCCCCACTTGAATGTTTGACACAACTCAGGGTTTGGGAACATGACACTCACGTGTACATGCTGTCAAACCTACGCTCTGATACCAATTTATAACACCCTAGATTTTTTTTTTGAAATACACATTGGAAGTCAATTATTTACTATTAATCACACATATAGTCATATTCCACAAAACACTGGTGTTATTTAATTACAGACCATATTATAAAGTTGTTTACAAAACATCAGAGTTATACACTGTGTCAAACATCTTCACTTGCCTTGCAAAACCCACCAAAAGCTGCTAATCTATACCTGCAGGGCAAAACACTGTGAGGGAATTAGTATAACGCTAAGTGAATGGAAATATCAAATAGGATATCACTATAAGTTCTAAGCACAGCTTAAGGTCACAAGTCACAGGCTACTAGGTCACTAGCACATAAATGATCACAAGAGGACCGGCGGCCTGGCCGGGCCATTAATTACTAGCTGATCGGGCTAGAGTTTACCGATAGTCCTTAATACTGAAACACTGGTATAGTCTTCCAGACGTGACGCACTCGTCATTCACACTATACCACCACATCAGTAACACAAGAACCCAACCCAATTCCTATCGTACAAGACACCCCGCTAGGAATGGTTGACCTCTTCCGTCGCATACAACACCTCGACGGGATCACTGAGTGTACACATAATCACATAATATCACAGTCACTGACTAAAGGCACAATCTAATCATACATATCACTGGTCACTGGGAGCATATCACTAATCATAGCACAAGACACTACACTGTCTTAGCACTATATAACAATATCCGAAAGGATAGTCCCACTCACCGATACCAGCAAAACTCAGTGGTCTTATAATACTGAGTCTTTACTTCCACTTTATCACCTGAGAATGATACAATCCAAGTCAGTAATCATATCTCAATTATATATATCGAATTAAAAGCATTGATAATATATAATCACATGAAGTGGGTCGAGATAATCACTAACCCTATACTAAAGTAACATTTCTAGTCAACGTCATGGTTTCACACACACAGGCCTTTGACTAACTATAGCTGACTAAAACAAGCACTAACATATCAACAATAATAAGTTCAAAGTCCACATATCAGAATATCAAATCAATATATCAAAACTACAAAATCATCCAAGTCTGAAAAGGTCATCCGTACGAGTGACCACCATTCGCACGAGTGAATCACTTCACTTGCACGGTTGATACCTAACTCGTGCGTATGCACCTACCTCAAACAATCAACACAAACGTATAGTGACTCGTACGACTCAGCTACTGACTCACACGACGGCCATCTTACTTGTACGAGTGAAATGTCAGTCGTACAAGTCATCAATCATAAACAAAGGTTTAATAATAAGATTTAGGATCAAAGTACCAAAATCCCCAATTTATATCAACATGAACCCTAAAATTTAAATCACCATTTATACAAATTTAACACAAATCAAGCGTACCCGAATCATGCACATATCATTACCAAATTATAACCACTATCAATTTAAGCATATACACAACATATAGTCTGATTTGATCATTACTCCACAAATGACCAAACTTACAAAATCTCTTGAATAGTACCTTAAAAACATGCTAGATCATATATTATAAATATATGTATCTATATTTTGTAAGATCATAACAATAATATCACAACATCAGGTAGCTTTATTTCGATTTAAGCATACAGATCTAGTTTTCATAAAAATACTAAAAACCTATAAAACTCATAAAATCAAATCATGTAAATCATTATGAATCATATATATAAATATAAATATTTACCTTGTCTCTTGTTTGGATCGCATGAAGTTACAACGAAATTAGTGGCTTTCATCCATTCATTAATTTAATACTCAATAATAAGATCAAGGTGTGTATCGATATGCATAGGTGTATGTGTGTGTCAAAATGAAATGGAATTAGATTAAGGAAAGAGCCGAGTCATGCACTTCTAATAAGAGACTAAACCACAAGATACCGTACACACGTATATTTAGCAAAATGAGTAGTCGCTTTATTCAAAAGGCACGGGTATTTTATATGCAATCTAAAATACAACGTACCTCGTTAAGCAGTCCTAACGAGGTCCAAATTACACAAACTAATATTTTCTGTGACCATCGTCACGAGCACATTAATATAGTCACATAATAAATTATCAACTCATAATTTATTATTTCACTCCTTATAATTAAATCATATGAATTACTCATAATTTAAATATCATATTTAAATTATAATAATAAAAATAACATAATATATCCATTTCATCTAGGCCCATAACCAGGGTGTTACAAATGGTGTTTGAAATCTAAAAAGCAACATCAGAGGACTTGATGATATACAAGGCGCACGATGTGTCTTTAAACGGACGGTCATTGAACACATATGACCCCCCACTGTTGAAGAAGAGATCAATAATGACTTGTGATTGATTTTCTTTATGGCTGTTGTTTTGGTAGTTCAGGGAAAAAATTATAAAAAGAAAAGTAAAGGTTGAAAGCTAACAACATTTAATTTTAAATATTATTTCCGATATTCTTTTAGTTTCTAAACAACCTAACAACAACAAAAAATCAATAATTCAGTACTATATAAAGTCATATTACTTAGCAATGCAATATTTAATTGGTCCCTTAAAAACCCCCGCGAATTCGCGGGACTAAGCATGCATTAGTTAGAAAATACTTAATGTGATGCGTAGTTTTCTGTAACGGAGACAATTATAAAATATTGCTATATAGTTGTTGAGCAAAAGATAACAAATAAACCCATAAATGCAAGTCTAATTCTTAAACTTAGGTCTTGTTTCCCATAGACTATTTCATGCTTCCAATCTCTTGACATGTTGATGTAAAGATAGCGACATTTGATGATTTGAAATTCCTTCCTCACTCGAAGTCTCAATCTATATTCATATTGATGCTACGTATAACTATACCAAAGATCCATACTTATATCCATATTGATTAATGTAAAAGCTAAGACACACTATATAACAAATCATATTTATATTTAGAATTGTTAATAACATAAAAAAACAAAAGAATTAATCCATATCACATGAACCTAAACCCTAAATTTGTGTTAATCCATAAAAGAATTAATCCATAAATTTGTGTTGCTAGTGTCAGTCTTGGGGAGAAGAAGCTAGGGTTTTATTTTATCCAAGTATCGTAAATTAAACCTAAACTCAAATATCTAAACCCTAGAATCTAAATCCTAAACCCTAACCTAAAGACTAAACCCTAAATTTAAACCATGAACCCTAAATCTAAACCTAAAACCCTAAACACTAAACCTAAACTCTAAAAACTCTGAACCCCAACCCTAAACCCTAAGCCCTAAGATCTAAACCCTAAATCTAAACCCAAAACCTAACATCTAAACCCAAAAAACTAAACCTAAAATCCTAAATCTAAACCCAAAACCTAACATCTAAGCCCTTAAAACTAAACCCAAAACCCTAAATCTGAACCTTAAGCCATAAATCTAAACACCCCTAAATCTAAACCCCAAACTCAATACCCTAAACGCTAAACCTAAACTCTAAACCCTAAACCCTAAAAACTCTGAACCCTAACCCTAAACCCTAAGCCCTAAAATATAAACCCTAGAATCTAAACCGTAAACCTTAAACCTTAAATCTAAACTCAAAACCTAACATCTAAACCCTAAAAACTAAACCCAAAACCTTAAATCTAAACCCAAAACCTAACATCTAAACCCTAAAAAATAAACCTAAAACGTAAATCTGAACTCTAAACCCTAACCTAAACCCTTAACCATAAATCTAAACACAAAACTCTAAACCCTAAATCTAAACCCACAACCCTAAACAATAAATCTAAATTCTAAACCCTAAAACTACTCTAAACCCTAACCCTAACCCTAAACCCTAAGTCCTAAAATATAAACCCAAGATTATACGACTTTGATAATAACATAACTTTTATCATTTTAAAATACTATTCTTTGCATGAGATTGATTTTTCTTTGGGTCAATCGAACCCGTACCAAAAATGATACATTTTGACCAAAAGTGACAAGTTGGTCGTTACCCAAAGCATTTGACGTTTGACCCACCTCATTTTGTCATCTATGGCACGAGACACAGTAAAGTGACAAAATTACATATATATGAAAAAACAAAAGAATTACCCATCAATGAAACCACATAGAACATTAAATACTGTTAATCTTACTTGGTCAATCAAATGAGGATTAGTCAAACCCCGACCTTTTTTCTGTATGCTTCACATAGAACATTAAGACCCGCGAATTCGTGGGATTATGAAAGAATATTATTAGTAATGAAGTATACATTCGCGATACACATTTACTCATATTGATCCGTTAAAGTGAACTTCAAAATCTTAATTAGGAACCATAACCTATAATCCAAAAAGAGTGAATAATAACGTTGTAAACTTCATTTACAGTAATTCAGAAAAGAATTGGTGTTAGTCAACAGATTTTACAATCATACTATGTAGTTAAAAAACCAACAAATCCGTGTATAATTTGTTATGTAGACAAACTTTAGATACTCTTTAACCGGTACACAGTAATATCAGTCTATTTTTTACCCATTACCCAACTCATTTGAGTTGCCAAGTATAAAACTAAATATAATTCGTTATAGACAATCATCTACATAACATATGCCCCATTCGAACGATGTATTACCTGCTCATAACAATTCACTAACCATTGGGGACATTTGAATAGATACCCTCTAGAACTTTTAAGATAGAAGAAAGATCTTAAATTGATGCCCATTTAAAAACAGATGAAAACACCATCTCAAACATATCACTGTAGTCGGTGAGAAGAAAATATCATTATTGTTGGTATAGTGGTTATGAAGTAGGACAAACAAATCAAATAATGTTCAACATCTAATTCATATAGGATGAACAGATAAACCAATCTCTGAAATAATACCTACCAAAAACAATGATAAGTAACACATAGTAAGTCCAATGTAATTACATATATAATACAATTGATGGCAACATAAAAGATTAGTTAATTGGAACAGTTAAAATTACAAAATAGAACAGTATAATTATAACATAATGGATTTGTAGAAACCTTCTATGCAAGCTCACATGTTGTACTTTGCAAACGTTGAACAAAATGTCAATACTTCCTGATGTTGTTAATGGACAAGCTCCGTCATGATGACACTGAAAAATCGATATGTACCTGTAAGAATCGATATGAATTACTTCGTCAATGAAAGATCGATATGAATTACCCCTTTAATTCAATTGATCATATTAGATTCATCCTTAAGCCGAAAAAAAATAACAATGAGACCATTAACTTACATGCGCAAAATAAAGATAAAACAAAAAAACTAGATGTACATAATTGAAATCAGTTAAATGAACCGGCAAAGATGAATACTTTACCTCATAGTGATCATTAGATTCAAAAGATTATTGACCAATTTATGAGGGTGCAGATGAAAGGTACCAACTTTCTATATTATATGCGGAGTAATATATTTATTAAATGTAATAGTTAGGGTATAAAGAAAATGGCTTATTTAGACTCGTGAGCTTGAGCTTGAGCTCGAGCTCGAATACTATACGATATTCAAAGTATGTTTTAGCTCAAGCTTGTATAAGTTCGACTCCAACACTCTTAACAAGTTACTCTATTTTACCACACTAATTTTCAATTTCTCCTTCTGTCTCAAATGAAGTGCCTCTTATAAATTATTATTAAATATAAGATACGCTTAATAAATGATAATTTTGTCATTATATTCAAGGTAAGATTGACACAAATTATGTAAAACATATATGATTCATTGCTAGATGAGGTAAATTGAGGATTTTCTAGTGATATTTTGATAGTTATTCCTTACATGTGGACAATTAATCTAAGACATACATAAATTGTAAGGTAGACATTTTTTTTAGTACACAAGGAGTATTTATTTTTTTGATTAAAAAGGTTTGAATTTAACAATTCAAGTGAATTATGAAAATTCAAATTGAGTAATGGTTAGTTTATGAGTTAATTTATAATCCTTTTTGTACATATTCTGAATCTAAACTCATATTTTACATGGAAAATGTTGGACATAATAACAATTGATAATTATAATTATGCATTTAAAATATATTATGTATTAATATAATTATAGTTATCTATGATAATTAAGTATATTGTTTGTTGTATGTTTAGATTGTATTATATTTATTAAGTATATTGTTTGTTGTATGTTTAGATATATAATTTAGAGCTTTTCGAAAAGAAAAAAAGATATATAAATTAGAATTGTGCTAACGATAACTCTTAGAGTTGTTGTCGTTAACACCCTTTAATGTGTTGCAAAATATGAAAACCGACAGTTTGAAAGTGACTAGTAACCACTGTGTACAATTCATTAAAACGCGTTAACGACAGCCCTTAGGTCTGTTTGTAACAAAATCCATTTATTAATAAAGAGCTAGTTTTAATATAAAACCAGCTTATAACTCGCGCTTTTGCGGGACTTAAAATAACACGTAATATAAATTATAAATATAATGTGAAGAATATTTTTAACTAAAATGATAAATCGATAAAACGATTATCGTAAAATAAATTTTAAATAAACTTTTTCTGACAACTTCGATGATCGTTATTTATATCAAGTGTGTAATTATACTCGTAAAAACAATTTATTAATGGGTTAATTTTTCACCCAGATTAAATTTTAACCGTGTATCTATTAATGGGTTGATTTTTTTTCATCAACACCCGTAACCCATGAACACCAACGAATTGTATATTATAAAAATATACAATACAACTAATGAAAAAAGTTAATAATAATGACAAAAACTACGAAATATATACAAATGGTTCAAATTTATAAGTATAGTAAATAATAATGTGTAATTTAATAAAAGTTGCGAGTTAACAGGTATACATAGATATTGTTCTAACGGTTATCATGGATTTATGAGTCGAATTTAAATTGCAACGTATAAATATATCCATAACCCGTTCACATCCATCTATCCGTCTCGTACCCATGTATAGAGTTATTATTATTAGGATATAAGTTATCAATTTAAATTAGTTATATATTAATTAATTAATGTTTAGTTAAATATGATACACTGATGCAAACTTACCGTTTAATTTTTTTTTTAGTTAAAGTAAATAATTAATAATAATAATGTGAAAATAAATTTTGGTTGAATATGAGGTTGTTATATTTGGCGACTAGCTTTTAGGAGCTTTTAGCTTTTAACTTTTAAGAAAAAGTTCATACATAACAAAAAACTTTATTTGGTTACCAAAGAGTTTTTAGTTGGATGAAAAAGCTCTTTTTCCAAACGTTCATCCCACTAGCGTTCAAGAAATTGAACTAGCTTTTTGATGTTCATATTACGTAAATACCCATATTATATTAATAAGTAAATAATCATAAATTGTCCCACGTAATACTGTTTATGGAATACATATAGGAGTAGGCATATCCAATAGATACTTCTTTTTCATGAATCATGTTTATAATATATAATAAATATAAATATTACATAATATTAATATTGATATCAATATTAATTAATATTAATATGAATAATAATATTAGTATTAATATTAATATTAATATTAATATTAATGTTATTAATGTTAATATTAATATTAATATCAATGAATATTGAATATAGTTTATTATAGTACATGTTTCATTAAATCAAAATAATGATATTAAGTATTAAGTGTTTTTTCTCTTGTCTATTTTTGTCATTTTATCATGTTTTTAACAGCTCCAGCTACTTTGCCAAACACCTTAATATATCTAAAAAGTTTCGACTATCAGCTTTCAGCTACCAGCTAACGGCTACCAACTTCCAGCTAACAGCTTCAGCTACCAACTAGTTTTGCCAAACATACCCACACGTAATTGAAGATGAATTTAATTCAATATAAACGGATTTATTACGTATTATTATCTAATCGTATCTTTTAATTATATAATAAATATTTTATTACTATATAATAATAAATATTACGTATATAATAATATTATATTATCTCATGAGTTAGGTGTATACTACAGAGTATATATGTATTGATAAAAAAAACCCTCTATTAGATAACGCCGTAATATAGTGTTAAGGGTAATAATGTCTTTTTATAGCACGAGACATAATGACAAATAATCATAGGTTTGAATTTAATAGTTGTTATATAAGGATCCTTTTTAATTCAAACAAGCATATGGTCAACCGTGCGATGGTCAACCGTGCGATGCGGCAGACCATTTAAACATTATGTTCAAACTAAAGAAATGTAAAAGGTTTACCAGTTTTGTAAATCGAAACTGTTGTTACAGGCTTACGACTGTAGCTCATTGCAAATTCATATTCATATGGCACAATCAGGAAAAAAACATACTAATAAGTCAAAAACATGAGACTAAACACTCCTAAACATTTATTTTTTTAATACCTTAGTTACCAAAATGTTAGAATTCCCAACGCATTACTCTTCATCATTAATATCAATTCATGTTTTGGTACGAAAAGCGTTAAAATAAAAACTTAAGATACTAAGTTGTCATGAAAATCATAATTTAACAATCAGAACGTAAGTACGTAATGTTTTAAAATGACCTTTAATAGTGAACAATAAGAACAAGTAAACCCAAAGCAAGAATTCAATACGTATTGCATGTAGCAATTCATTTCTTGACCCAATATGAATGTGATGACACCTATACTAAATACACACATACTCATATTTGGCAGCCGTTATTCCAACTTCACACATTATATTCAATTTTAAGCATACAATGGATATAATATATGAATATATGAATTCAACAATGTATAACGCTTCAAATTTAGGTTATGTTTTATGTTCACCGTGTTAACATTGACCAGTTGGTGTTTTTTTAAACATAAAACCCCCTACGTACATCAAAATTAACTAATAATATACAATATTAAAATCATATTTGACACACTAAACGTACATCTGAGTTGTGAAACTTTAAGAGAACATGTCCGCATCAACCCAATTGGAAGATAAACTAAACGTTTTACCTGACCCAACGATGTTGCTACCACTAACGGAAACAAGATATTCAACCTATTGTTTCGTACCTGGGGATTTTAATTGTTGGATCCTTGGAAAGGATCACCATATGCTCATGAATTCCTTGTAAAATTTGTGCAGCTTCATAGTCCATCATACACTTGGCATTCTGGGGAATATCTGTTTAATAAATATAAATATCAGAAGTTAATAAAAAATGTTTTCATAACTCACCAACTATGTATTAATTTTTCTATGCATATGATAACAACTACGACTATCAGCAGTTCCATGTATATTTTTTTGTTATTTGCCAACAACATAGAGTGGCAAAAGGTAGGTCTTAACAACATATTATTGCATTTTTTCTTTTATTTTTTTGCCATTTTCTAATACTCATTATCTTTGGTACAAATAAAATTGAAATTAACAGCTACCATTAATGATTAATACCTCTGCAACTATAATAGAAAACCCTAAAGTAAAAACCTAACCTAAAATCAAATTGAAATCCATATAAAGTACTCTAACATCAATCCGACTAAAATTCAGATTTAATTGCAATCTCTTAAACTATTTCAACAATATGCATTAGCAAAACAAAACTCAAAATTACAGCATGACCATTCGAAAACAGATGGTCGGAAAACATAATTTACCTCGAAATCGAAAAAAAGTGTTATGCGACCTGCCCTTCAGATAACAATTTTTGAAAATAAATAAACTGTAATCTTTCTTAACACAAATAGAAAGAACAGATAATTGAAAAAAAAGAACATAAAAACGTAAACTTTATTTGATAAGTGCAGACCTTGTAGCGGCACCGGTGGTAGAGGTTGGCGTTGGTGGGGGTAACAGCGGCGGTTTCGGTGGCGGTAGCGCCGGTGACGGTGATAGAGTAGCGGCAGAGACAGCGGCGAACGTAGGAGCGACGGTGATGGTCTTCCTGTAGCTCGTTGGAGGGGGAAAGGAAGGATGAAGGTTTAGCACCGGTAGAAGTATCTAGAGGTTTTATATGTGGAGAATGAAAATGGCTGAGGGTATGAAGTTGGGGAGGAAGTAGAATGTTCCAGGTCAATGAGAGGGTAAAAAATTACAAAAATACCCTTTTCAATTGAAATATTAAAGTGAATAGTAAAATCATATATTCTATTGAATATATTTATAATTATAATTATAATGACACTTTTCTTTCATGTAAATTTTTGGATAAGATGTTTGGTAAATATTGTTATTGTTATAATATATAATAGATAGATATAATAGATAATATATATATATATATATATATATATATATATATATATATATATATATATATATATATATATATATATATACTAGCTAGAGACCCGCGACTTCGCGGGGTTATTCGAGTCATTAATTAAGAGAGATGCTTCGAATGTTTATATGACATTAATATAATAGCATTCAGTTTCACAAAAGTATTATAAATGTCTATATAGTGTTAATAAAAATAAAAATTAAACATTGTGAACAGAAAAATAACACTTTAGTTACACTTCCGGTCTAGTTTTCCACAAATTATTCCAAGATTGTAGACGCTTTACATGTTTATGAACCACGTAAAAAGCGAGAACGGTTTGTCTTAGTGTGAGTACAGTCTTTATTTGCTTATATGTAATATCTACAATATAATTAAAATAATATAAAAATTAATATTAAGTATCTTCATTATAAATACACTATTTACCTTATTTGCAAGAATTAGAGTTTTGTAAACGTACCTGATTGCGATTCCACACAAGTGTTCGCCTGACAAAAATATATTGTAATATATATATATATATATATATATATATATATATATATATATATATATATATATATATATATATATATATATATATATATATATATATATATATTGCCACTTCAATATTTATAACAGAATTCATTAGATACAAAAAATTCATTTAGTTACATATACCTGAATTTGTGCTTGAATTAACGATTCAATCTCATTTTTTTGATCTTGTATCATTCTTTCCAATTTTTTTGATCTTGTATCATTCAATGACATTCCAGTATAATTTTCACGAGTTCATCAATTTGAGTAAGCTCGACCTTGTGGATCCCCATATACACCGGTTGCTCTCATAGAAGTCCCCATCCAACCGCTATGTTGTTCTCAATCACCAAACACAGACACCATCAAGTTTAACTACATGTCGGAAGTCTTTATTCTGATAGTAAGTAATTCCTATGCAGACTCGATTTGACCCATACTACCCGTTTTGAAGGAAAACCATTTTAAACTGCTACCCATTCTGCACACATAAGCCAAAAACCAAGTGACGCGTCTTCATTTGCATATTTGTGCAAAATGGATCTAAACATTGTATAACAAAAGTGTTGAAGTTATTGAAGAAGAACATAGGACAGTTACCCCATGTCTCCATGTTTGACTTTTCAGCCTCAAATAAACTTTTCAGACTCAAATATACACATTTGAGGTACCAACTAAATTTTTTTAATGAAATAAGTAACAGTAAATAATAAAAATTTGTATATGCTAATGAAAAGTACACAGCTAAATTTGTCTACAACAATTTACAACCATTAAACTCTATAAACAGCAATTAGTAATTTAGTGTAACATAAAAGAGCATAAAAATGATTTATAGTTAACAATATCACTTAATTAAGAACTATATATTTAAAGGTACTATCTCGATATCCTTGTCATTTAAATTAACCAATGATATAAGAACACGCAACTGTTCTTAAAAGTCGATATTAGACTGGTTCTCAAACACAATTTTTCCTTTCTTTCCTTGGAATTTTACAAATATTTAATAATTATAATATAATCATGGGACTACTCTGTATATTATTACAATGAAGTTCTAATTATTTAAAATATAATGACTTCAAATGATTAATACAACTTGAAACTTAAAATCACTTTAGTGAGTTTTGAACCATTTGATACCTACGATAATTCTTAATTACAAAACTTTATCCGTATAAGTAAAATCATATATAATGCACGAGTTGAAAATTCCACTTCTTTACTTGAAGTGTATGAAAATATCCCCTTTCATTCCTAAACAGCTAAATTAACCACTATTTTAGGGAGAGTCATATCTCTTTGATTCCATAGTTGAAAAAGTGATAGCATGTACCTGCGAAATTTTGTTACCCGTGAGTACAACAACTGAAGCAACCTCCCGGCAACCCGTACATGTGATTCAACCAGGGCAGCAGCATCATTGACTCCGTCCTGACCATTGCAACTAAATGCTACTCTCTCTGTAGTCTGGTTATAAATTTAATTCTTTTCATCAGGTTTAACTCCATAGAATACTGGTTCGGAAGATAAAATATGACCATCATACTGCTAAAAGCTAACATATGTTCAAAAAATCGATAATTTAGATTTGAAAATTTGCTAAACAGTTACGTAATAACTGCATGCGACATAAAATCAAACCACCACAAGTGTTTGTACATGTCCTTTTGGAATACCAACAACTGACGCGACATACTCAAATGAATTCTTTTTATCTCCAGTTAGCAACAATACATTGATTCGTTGACTGGTTAGATTGAATGTTTATGTTGCATCTTATCGTATCCGATCATCGACATAAATAAGACGTGCAACAACACAATATATTTTGCTCCATAAGTTGATAGTATCTATGAAAAAGATTCAGTCACCTATATTACACTTTTATTACTTTTATTACCATTCAAAAATTGCATGTATATTGGATAAGTTTGATTTGCAAGGACATGGTACGTAGTCAAATAGGCGGGTCATAAGTAAGTTTCACGTTCTGAAGTATTAGAAGTTTACCACCCGCACAAATTCAATACAGTTAAAGAAGTTAGTATTCTGGTTGGTGTATAACAAAATTTGGGATGACAGTTTTTAGCAGCAAAGTGATGGGCACGTGACATCATAAGCAATGAATATTGGCACTGAAAGAATAAACATAAACAACAACATACCTGCATCTCTATAATATTCCTCAACATCAGCAATAATCATGTTTGGTACAATTTTTAACTCATTGATTTCTGCACAAGACTGCTCTCTGAGTCCGAAATAGCGAAAGCATATGCTAATTTTATGATTCTGGCCAACTCATGTTGGACAAAAATATTTTGACCCATAATAAATGCAAAAAATGCCTTTTATATTTAATTTGTAGTGTTGGTTTTAAAAACCTGAATTTGTATTAAATATATACATACCTGTTGCAGGTCAATATTGATCAGATGTAAATAGCACACCAAGAGACTAACATTAATCAGATGTACCTGAAACAAACCTCTGTGGTAGGTCAATAGCAGCAACGCATGGTTGTACAGGTATAGCTACGAAATATAAGGGGACACAAATTAAAACCTGAGAAAATATATGCTAAACAATAGCAACTAACACAATCAATCTAAAGAAAATAAAGTACCTATTATTGCAGATGCTCACACATTTAGTCCCCTGTATATATATGTAAGATGTGAATAATTTAATAAACATCGACTGTGAGGCGTATTTGTTACCCGAGTCTACAACTTGTTTGCTGAGCGTGGACAATGCATTGTAAGTTTTGGCCAGCTGAGATAACCTTTGACACTGACTAAGTCATGTTCAATGGAAACACCAGAGCATAAGAACACTACCTTAATAACACTTGCGATTAGGAGAAGTATAGATAAGACGATTATAAATGGATGAAAAAGATATGAACGTTACAATTGCATCAAGTTTTTATATGCTGTAAAAAAACATATTAGAAGAAGAACAATAAAATATTTTAAAGTGTTCCACGTCTTGATCGGACAAAGCCAGTCAGAAGTATCACTTTATAAATTTAAAAATTCCCATATCTAATCGAACTTTTAACCATTATATTAGGTTATAGTTACAACAGTTTATAACTCAAAGAAATACAAAACCTTAAAATTCGAGTGAACCCTTCTTCAACCATCTTCATCCCTTACCTGTAAAAACACAAAATGTATATATTGCACTTTCGAATCCTTCCCAAACCTCTAACCTGTATGCGTATTTATTGTATCTGAATATATACAATTTATAGATATTTCAACAGGACTGTCTATACTTGAAATTATTATCAGTTTTTTTATTAATTTCAACTGGACTGTCTATACTAAATAATAGAGATTTCAACAGTATTTATTGTATCTAAATATGTACAATTTATAGAGATTTCAACAGGACTATCTATACTAAAAAATAGCATCTCAACCCTCCCATTTTAGCTCCAAATATTAGATACTCCTTCCGCCCATTATGATATTGAAAACTAATACAATAAATCAAGAACGCACCTCATACCCGTTATAAATCTGATAGGTGAAGAATATATGCGAAATACGGTATACCTTGAAATTAGTATTAGGTCCATCAAAAAACGCACGACTGCAAGATCATTTTCAACTTGATTTTAATTAATCTGATGAACATGAAAATATAGAAAATTCATTTAAGTAATAGAAATGAAGATCGTTAGAAACAGTTACCCCAATTTGAGCTGTCACCTTGAGACCATACCCGCCCATATTGCCACCACAACCATATAATGAATCTGAATGGCTGTAAAATTCACCTTATCTTCCCGGATTGTATTGGAACATTATTTTCTTGGTCATACAATACTAATAAGGATTTAAAGTTCAATTAGAGGTTCTTCAACTTGAATATTGATATCAATTCATACTATATGCAGAGTTTTTAAAGTGCTTCACTACACCTCTCAGCCCCTACAATTTATAAAAACAATATAATTTTATCTCTCATGATTCATATTACTGGATGTAGAATATAGAAACGAATTTTGAAACAAAATAAGAATCGAAAGATCCAATTGAATATAAAGAAACCCTAAAAATCTTTGAACTTTAAAATACATAATAATTCAAACTATAGAAACGAATTAAGAATAAGTATTTACTTACCATGGCTGTAGATATTGGAAGGATATCGTATACCGCTAAGTGTAATTCATTTTCATACTAAAGCGTTGACTTTATAAATATATACAAACAGAAACATATACGTACATACATACATTAAAGTTACAAAATCATTGGAAAATAGAAATGGAGAAAAAGACCAGTGATGGGAATTATTTGATGCAACAACATTACCACTAACATTACCAGTGATAGGTATGGGTTATTGTTGGCTTGTGTTGACCTAGTACACCTTTTCCATAATACTTCATAAACTTTGTACATAATACTTCATAAATAAAAACTTTTCTGAATGTACCAGTTAGGAAGGTTGTATCCGTTAAGAAAACATATTGGATACACAATGGATGACTTTCAATCTATCTGTTGGTTTCCTTTAAACTAATTTTATTTGTTCAGCGAATTTGACTCCTTAAAACTGAAGAATAACATGAAACGACCCATTCACGAGTGAATAAGTCTAAGTTCACAATTGAACTACTCGACTACTTAGGTCAACCAAGAACCAGTAAACACTATATATCCTGCTAATATGCTAAAGCCTGGTGATATGCATTTTATAATATAATTAAGCGCAATTTTACAGATTTTGAACCTATTTTAAGAAATTAGCAAAATATAGAACTAAATCAAAAAATTCAATAAGAACTGTAATTCCAATAAAATTACTTACCGTTGTCTGATTTCTTGCATCGAAGGTGTTGAACAAACGTCTACTTTATTCACAATTTCTCAAATTTAAGGAATTAAAAACCCTTACCGTTGTTTGATTTCCCACTGAAGGTTTTTATCATAGCAGGTTTGGTTATCGGAATTAGGGCAAGATCCGAAATTAAGTTTGCGATAAACAGATTGGAGACGAAAGAACGATATTCACCTAGGGTTTTGCGGTTATTCTGTACATTAGGGTTTTTTTGATGAAGAATTCGTGAGTGAAGGAGTGATCGATTGATGAAGAATTTTGGGAGGTTGAACAATTGTGCGTTCAAATGTAATACGGAGCGAGGAATTGAAAATTGAGCGTGTTGTTTTGAACCCCTAATCTCTATTTTTTCTTCCGTGTGTTTTGTATGGAGAGGGTAATCAGGAGATTTTAAGCGAGTATGGAAGACTTATCACGTGTGATTGTATAGATGATGGGTGATGGATGGGCAGGATTAAAGGATGATTTTGAATGGATGGTTAGGATCGAAATTTTTTTGGAGATATCACCTAATTGTGTGTTTGTTATTAGTTTAAGAGATATATATATATATATATATATATATATATATGATCTAGTGAGAACTTATTTAGTGTGACAACTCTAGGAACTCAAAAATACACTGAAATTTGAGCAAAAAAGGTGGCGTTCGAGCAAAAATTAGCAAAAAAGGTGGCGTTCGAGCAAAAATCTCGAAATTCGAGAAAAAAAACACGGACAAACGATTTTTTTTGTTCAAATTAGCAAAATGTAGAACACATTTTTGTTCGACTATCAGGTTTTTTGTTCGAACATCAACGTGTTCTACATTTTTTTGTTCGACTTTCAAAAATGTAGAACACAAATTTGTTCGAATTTCACATTTTTGTTCGGCCGCCTTTTTTTGTTCAAATTACAAAAATGTAGAACACATTTTTTTTCAACTATGATGTGTTCTACATTTTTTTGTTCGAATTTCAAAAATGTATATCACATTTTTGTTCGAATTTCACAATTTTAGTTCGACTTTCAAGTTTTTGTTCGGCCGCCTTTTTTTGTTCGACTTTCCCCATTTATGCTCGACTATCATGTTTTTTGCTCGCCCGCCACTTTTTATGCTCGAATTTCAGTGTATTTTGGAGTTCTCAGGGTTCTCACACAAAAAAAATTCTCATCAACAAACAAAAGGATACTTGTGTAATTTTATCAACTCCTATAAACGTGGACTAAACATATATTTTGATAAAAAAAATTATTTTAGTTTCTCTACATGAATTTAAACAAGATAACCTTCTTGAAAATCTAGTGGATACATGATGCAATTTAATAACACTCTACATCTCTAATTTAATTTTGCATATGAAATTAATAAAATGCGAGGATGCAATGGATAGTGATACACGATGCAAAAGTGGAATTCTTTTCATTTGTACTTTCAAATTGAAAATAAATAAATTTACATGTATGCATGTGACGACCCGAAAATTTCTGACCAAATTTAAACTTTATCTTTAAATGATTTAATGTTTTCGACACGATAAGCAAAGTCTGTAATGTTGAGTCTCAAAGTTTTGGAACTATATTCATGTAATCAATTATTCTTTAACTGTTCTCGAAGATTCACGAACAATATATATATAACTTAATGTGCATATATATATATATATATATATATATATATATATATATATATATATATATATATATATATATATATATATATATATATATATATATATATTGATTTCAAGTTATTTAGTAAACGATAGTAACATTCGATTATTGATTCGATTGATATTTAGATAAGTTTACTAAAATGTTTAAAATGAACCAGTAAAACACTAATTTGCTACAGTATTTTCGAATTGCTACAGTTCCCGAAAAGCTACAGTGTTTTCGAAAATCACTATTTGCTACAGTAAAAAACCTTTGCTACAGTAAAATACTATTTCAAAATGAAAATGTATATATGTATATGTATATACTACGGGACGATGATTTATAGAAGCAAATAACCAAAATACTTAATTGATTAAAGCTACACTTCGAGTGACATAGTTTATCAATGATTAAGTTTAATTTTTGATAAAGGTACACGTCGCGTAACGAAAAGTACTATTTTTCTAAATGTACGAAAGAACGCTTGAAAAACCGGAACCGGGACATAAGTCGAGTGATGACGTACGACTTATCGGAACTAAAATTACAAATCAACTATGCACGTGAATTTAATATAATATATAATTAATTATTTAAATTATATATATTATATATTTATTTATTATGTCGACAAGCTAGATTACAAAAACAATTTGAGCTGGCAATTGATCTCATGCGAACGCATGAGTATTGCACTCCAGAGTCATGCGATCGCATGACCACAGGGATCAGCAAACATCTATAAATTCGAGCGAGTTCGGGCTTAATCACACACACATATATTCATTTTTACTCCGTATTTATTTATTTTATTATTATTATTATTATTATTAAGATTAATATTATTATTAATCTTATTATTATTAGTAGTATTAATATTATACATAAAATACTACGACGAGGTCTTGAGCGTGTCACTTTCAAAATGGGTTTTCAAGCGGGATAGAGCTAAGGAAATTATGGGTAATGTTCGGGGGTATATTTATGAATCAAACCTAGTGTTTATCATCTCCGTTACGTCTACGTAATTTCCTACAATATTGAATCTCAATATTGATACGTAAGCACTCATATTTTATCTTTTATATATTAATTGTGTATTCATGTCTAGTGCTCGAGTATATATATATATTTATACATACGTGTATGCTAAATTTCATCGTTAAACAGTTTATAATAGATCACGAATTAAATACATATATTACTGGTAAAAGGTATATGTTATACATGTTTTTGGAAAGCTGGCGAAAAATCAATAACTTTTCATTTAGATATCGAATAGTTTCGATGAACGGATTAAAAGATATGATCAACTGAATTATAATTGACGTTAATTGGAATTGCTTTTGAATCTGCAATTAATATTTAAACAACTTGTTTGTAAGATTGATAAATTGAATTTTTGAATATTACCAACCGAGTAAATGAATCCTTATATAAGGTACATCTCGTTTTGTTGAACTATTGTCAAAATTGACTTTTTGAAACGACTTTGGATAACTTTTGTATGTCTATCTCGAGCATTAGGATTGTGATACACTATGACCCGACCTAGCTTGATAAACATTTAATGACCAACATAT
The DNA here is from genome assembly GCF_046630445.1 of Rutidosis leptorrhynchoides. Classification (NCBI taxonomy): domain Eukaryota; kingdom Viridiplantae; phylum Streptophyta; class Magnoliopsida; order Asterales; family Asteraceae; genus Rutidosis; species Rutidosis leptorrhynchoides. The sequence continues at coordinate 114,457,336 of NC_092333.1, forward strand.
GTTCTCTAGGTTGAGATCTACGGTTATTTGGTAATCCGAGTTTCGGTCACATTTTGGTGAACGACTTTATATGCTGCAAAAGTGAGTTTCATTTGCTCCCTTTTTAATTGCTTTTGCAACCTATATTTTTGGGCTGAGAATACATGCACTTTATTTTAAAAACAATGGACACAAGTACATACTAAATTCTATACTGAGTTTGAACCGAAAATCCCTTAGCTTTGGTAACTAGTAACTGCCGGTTATAAGAACTGGTGGGCGCGAGTAGTAGTATATGGATCCATAGGGCTTGATATCCCCGTCCGAGCTAGAGCGCTAGCCTTTTAACGGATGTATGCTATTTGAGAAGCGTACACGTTGGTTTGCGTGTATTATTAAGATGATTATACAAAGTGTAGTGACCCGAACTTTTCCATGTTTATATATATTAATTGAGATTGATATTTACATGATTAAATGTTTCCAACATGTTAAGCAATCAAACTTGTTAAGACTTGATTAATTGAAATAGGTTTCATATAGACAATTGACCACCCAAGTTGACCGGTGATTCACGAACGTTAAAACTTGTAAAAACTATATGATGACATATATATGGTTATATATATAGTTAACATTATATTATGATAAGTAAACATATCATTAAGTATATTAACAATGAACTACATATGTAAAAACAAGACTACTAACTTAATGATTTTGAAACGAGACATATATGTAACGATTATCGTTGTAACGACATTTAATGTATATATATCATATTAAGAGATATTCGTACATCATAATATCATGATAATATAATAATTTAAAATCTGTTTTGATATTATAAACATTGGGTTAACAACATTTAACAAGATCGTTAACCTAAAGGTTTTAAAACAACATTTACATGTAACGACTAACGATGACTTAACGACTCAGTTAAAATGTATATACATGTAGTGTTTTAATATGTATTTATACACTTTTTAAAGACTTCAATACACTTATCAAAATACTTCTACTTAACAAAAATGCTTACAATTACATCCTCGTTCAGTTTCATCAACAATTCTACTCGTATGCACCCGTATTCGTACTCGTACAATACACAGCTTTTAGATGTATGTACTATTGGTATATACACTCCAATGATCAGCTCTTAGCAGCCCATGTGAGTCACCTAACACATATGGGAACCATCATTTGGCAACTAGCATGAAATATCTCATAAAATTACAAAAATATGAGTAATCATTCATGACTTATTTACATGAAAACAAAATTACACATCCTTTATATCTAATCCATACACCAACGACCAAAAACACCTACAAACACTTTCATTCTTCAATTTTCTTCATCTAATTGATCTCTCTCAAGTTCTATCTTCAAGTTCTAAGTGTTCTTCATAAATTCCAAAAGTTCTAGTTTCATAAAATCAAGAATACTTTCAAGTTTGCTAGCTCACTTCCAATCTTGTAAGGTGATCATCCAACCTCAAGAAATCTTTGTTTCTTACAGTAGGTTATCATTCTAATACAAGGTAATAATCATATTCAAACTTTGGTTCAATTTCTATAACTATAACAATCTTATTTCAAGTGATGATCTTACTTGAACTTGTTTTCGTGTCATGATTCTGCTTCAAGAACTTCGAGCCATCCAAGGATCCATTGAAGCTAGATCCATTTTTCTCTCTTCCAGTAGGTTTATCCAAGGAAATTAAGGTAGTAATGATGTTCATAACATCATTCGATTCATACATATAAAGCTATCTTATTCGAAGGTTTAAACTTGTAATCACTAGAACATAGTTTAGTTAATTCTAAACTTGTTCGCAAACAAAAGTTAATCCTTCTAACTTGACTTTTAAAATCAACTAAACACATGTTCTATATCTATATGATATGCTAACTTAATGATTTAAAACCTGGAAACACGAAAAACACCGTAAAACCGGATTTACGCCGTCGTAGTAACACCGCGGGCTGTTTTGGGTTAGTTAATTAAAAACTATGATAAACTTTGATTTAAAAGTTGTTATTCTGAGAAAATGATTTTTATTATAAACATGAAACTATATCCAAAAATTATGGTTAAACTCAAAGTGGAAGTATGTTTTCTAAAATGGTCATCTGGACGTCGTTCTTTCGACTGAAATGACTACCTTTACAAAAACGACTTGTAACTTATTTTTCTGACTATAAACCTATACTTTTTCTGCTTAGATTCATAAAATAGAGTTCAATATGAAACCATAGCAATTGGATTCACTCAAAACGGATTTAAAATGAAGAAGTTATGGGTAAAACAAGATTGGATAATTTTTCTCATTTTAGCTACGTGAAAATTGGTAACAAATCTATTCCAACCATAACTTAATCAACTTGTATTGTATATTATGTAATCTTGAGATACCATAGACACGTATACAATGTTTCGACCTATCATGTCGACACATCTATATATATTTCGGAACAACCATAGACACTCTATATGTGAATGTTGGAGTTAGCTATACAGGGTTGAGGTTGATTCCAAAATATATATAGTTTGAGTTGTGATCAATACTGAGATACGTATACACTGGGTCGTGGATTGATTCAAGATAATATTTATCGATTTATTTCTGTACATCTAACTGTGGACAACTAGTTGTAGGTTACTAACGAGGACAGCTGACTTAATAAACTTAAAACATCAAAATATATTAAAAGTGTTGTAAATATATTTTGAACATACTTTGATATATATGTATATATTGTTATAGGTTCGTGAATCAACCAGTGGCCAAGTCTTACTTCCCGACGAAGTAAAAATCTGTGAAAGTGAGTTATAGTCCCACTTTTAAAATCTAATATTTTTGGGATGAGAATACAAGCAGGTTTTATAAATGATTTACAAAATAGACACAAGTACGTGAAACTACATTCTATGGTTGAATTATCGAAATCGAATATGCCCCTTTTTATTAAGTCTGGTAATCTAAGAATTAGGGAACAGACATCCTAATTGACGCGAATCCTAAAGATAGATCTATTGGGCCTAACAAACCCCATCCAAAGTACCGGATGCTTTAGTACTTCGAAATTTATATCATATCCGAAGGGTGTCCCGGAATGATGGGGATATTCTTATTTATGCATCTTGTTAATGTCGGTTACCATGTGTTCACCATATGAATGATTTTTATCTCTATGTATGGGATGTGTATTGAAATAAGAAATCTTGTGGTCTATTATTATGATTTGATATATATAGGTTAAACCTATAACTCACCAACATTTTTGTTGACGTTTTAAGCATGTTTATTCTCAGGTGATTATTAAGAGCTTCCGCTGTCGCATACTTAAATAAGGACAAGATTTGGAGTCCATGCTTGTATGATATTGTGTAAAAACTGCATTCAAGAAACTTATTTTGTTGTAACATATTTGTATTGTAAACCATTATGTAATGGTCGTGTGTAAACAGGATATTTTAGATTATCATTATTTGATAATCTACGTAAAGTTTTTTTTAAACCTTTATTGATGAAATAAAGGTTATGGTTTGTTTTAAAATGAATGCAGTCTTTGAAAAACATCTCATATAGAGGTCAAAACCTCGCAACGAAATCAATTAATATGGAACGTTTTTAATCAATAAGAACGGGACATTTCAGTTGGTATCCGAGCGTTGGTCTTAGAGAACCAGAATTTTGCATTAGTGTGTCTTATCGATTTTGTTAGGATGCATTAGTGAGTCTGGACTTCGACCGTGTTTACTTGAAAAATGATTGCTTAACAAATTTTGTTGAAAACTATATATTTTTAACATGTGAATATTATGTGATATATTAATCTCTTAACGCGTTTGATATTATGTGATAGATGTCTACCACTAGAACAAGTCCCATTGACTCACCTAATAATAATGAAGAGTCAAATGTAAATTGGAATGATTCGTGGACTGATTCACAAGTTCCCGAAGAGGAACCGGAAGAAGATTCGGAACCGGAAGAAGAATCGGAACCGGAAGAAGAATCGGAACCGGATGAAGAAATAGAACAGGTGGGGGAAATAATAAAACGGTTAAGTAGAAGAAAATCGTCAACCAACCGACCAAGGTTAATTATGGTCAATGGTGTTTCCGCCAAGGAAGCAAAATATTGGGAGGATTACCAATTCTCCGATGAATCGGATTCCGACGAGAATTCCGATGATGTTATAGAAATTACCCCAACTGAATTTAAAAAGGCAAAAGAAAATAATAAGGGAAAGGACATAAAAATAGAGAAATCTAATTCCAACCCCGATGAACTTTATATGTATCGTCAACCCCCGAAGTCCTTAAGTTGTAACAATGACCTGGGAACCTCTAAACCACCAGGTTTTTCTAAACCAATGTGGATAACGACGGCTCGTATTAGGGGAACATCATATATCCCTAGAAACTTGGCAAAACGAACCAAAACCGAAGAAGAAGAAACAAGCGAGTCGGAATAAGATAGTTGTATTTGTGTGGTGTAATATATGTAATATAGTGTGCTTATGCTTTATGATATATGTAAAAATTGCTTGTATTAATAAGTATTTTTTTTTATGAATCTAACACTTGTCTATTTTACAGTATAAAAATACAAAATGGATAGACAACCCAATATTTTAAGAGACCTACCCGGAGACATGATTGATGAAATCTTGTCTAGAGTCGGTCAGAATTCTTCGGCACAACTATTTAAGGCGAGATCAGTTTGTAAGACATTCGAAGAACGTTCCAAGAATGCCTTGGTTTATAAAAGGCTTTCGTTCGAAAGATGGGGGATATCACATTGGGAAATCCATAAGTTACGATGTGTTTACTTTGACGCATATATTGCGGGGAACCCAAATGCTATTTTACGCAATGGGTTAAGAAATTATTTTGACTCAATATATCCGAATATTGGACTTCGTGATTTAGAAAAAGCGGCTAACATGCAACATAAAGAAGCATGTTATGCTTACGGATTAGTAATGTTCGCTTCTCACCAAAGTGAGAACAAGAACATCGGCCTACAACTATTAAACAAAACGTTCCCACAAGTGACGGAGTCGGTAATTGGGGTAAGAAATGAGGTTTTTAGATTGTTACGGGACTGTTGGACATTACGTAACCCTCGTCCCTTTGACGACGTTACAACACGATGTCTTATCAACGGCCATAACGGTTATGTTCCACAAGACCAAGGATGGGAAGTAATCCTAGTAAAACCAGAATGCATGACTTGTTTCTGGACGTATGAATTATGTGTCTTTATTGCCTTTGCTGAACGACTTGTGTACTAGCTAGAATTATCTTCACAACCATCTTGTATCAAATTTATTGTGTGCTATATTTCATGCTATATGTAAAATAAGCGGTATTGTAAGTTTGTAAAATATTGTGTAAAAGTTTGAACGCAAAATATTATTATAATCAGTTTTTCATATAGAATTGTAGTAGTTGAATTGTATATTAGCTACTAAGTATGAACTTAACGGGTAGGTACTACCTGAATTTAAACTTATAAAACGCTAATATGAAGAAAAAGCTTTTATAAATGAGTTCATATTATGCTACGAAATACTATTAACTACTCTTAATATTCTGTATGATTAACTTGTTCCATTTAACTATTTTGAAGGAAATGGCACCGACTACTCGACACACCGTGAATATGAATGAAGAGGAATTCCGTACTTTTCTAGCTTCAAACATAGCCGCAGTACAGGCTGCGCTACATACCAACAATAACCTTGGATCTAGCAGTACAGGAAATCGTGTAGGATGCACCTACAAAGAATTCACTGCCTGCAAACCTTTGGAATTTGATGGAACCGAAGGACCGATCGAATTGAAACGGCGGACTGAGAAGGTCGAATCGGTGTTTGCCATAAGTAAGTGTACTGAAGAGGACAAAGTGAAGTACGCTACGCATACCTTCACAGGTTCTGCATTAACATGGTGGAATACCTATCTAGAGCAAGTGGGACAAGACGATGCGTACGCACTACCGTGGTCAGCATTCAAGCACTTGATGAACGAGAAATACCGTCCCAGAACCGAGGTCAATAAGCTCAAGACAGAACTTAGAGGGTTACGAACCCAAGGATTTGATATTACCACATACGAAAGACGATTCACAGAATTGTGCCTATTGTGTCCGGGAGCATTCGAAGATGAGGAAGAGAAGATTGACGCGTTTGTGAAAGGATTACCGGAAAGAATCCAAGAAGATATAAGTTCACACGAGCCCGCCTCCATACAACAGGCATGTAGAATGGCTCACAAACTAGTGAACCAGATTGAAGAAAGAATTAAAGAACAGACTGCTGAAGAGGCCAATGTGAAGCAAGTCAAAAGAAAGTGGGAGGAAAACGGTGATAAGAATCACCAATACAACAACAACAGCAATTACAACAATAATCGCAACAATTATCCCAACAATCGCAACATCAATCGCAACTACAACAAACGGCCCAACAACAACAACAACAACAACAACAACAGCAACTACAACAATCATCCCAACAACAATAATAACCGTAACAACAACAACAATCAGAAGCAGCTATGCCAAAGGTGTGAAAAGTATCACTCGGGGTTCTGCACCAAATTTTGCAACAAGTGTAAAAAAAATGGTCATAGCGCGGCAAAGTGTGAGGTCTACGGACCAGGGGTTAATAGAACGAAAGGAACAAATGGTGTCGGAACGAGTAATGGCGGAGCAAGTAGTGTCGGAGCAAGTTATGAAAATGTAGTTTGTTATAAATGTGGAAAACCGGGCCACATTATTAGAAATTGCCCGAACCAGGAGAACACGAATGGACAAGGCCGCGGAAGAGTTTTCAATATTAATGCGGCAGAGGCACAGGAAGACCCGGAGCTTGTTACGGGTACGTTTCTTATTGACAATCAATCTGCTTACGTTTTATTTGATTCGGGTGCGAATAGAAGCTATATGAGTAGAGATTTTTGTGCTAAATTAAGTTGTCCATTGACGCCTTTGGATAGTAAATTTTTACTCGAATTAGCAAATGGTAAATTAATTTCAGCAGATAATATATGTCGGAATCGAGAAATTAAACTGGTTAGCGAAACATTTAAGATTGATTTGATACCAGTAGAGTTAGGGAGTTTTGATGTGATAATCGGTATGGACTGGTTGAAAGAAGTGAAAGCAGAGATCGTTTGTTACAAAAATGCAATTCGCATTATACGAGAAAAAGGAAAACCCTTAATGGTGTACGGAGAAAAGGGCAACACGAAGCTACATCTTATTAGTAATTTGAAGGCACAAAAACTAATAAGAAAAGGTTGCTATGCTGTTCTAGCACACGCCGAGAAAGTACAAACTGAAGAAAAGAGCATCAATGATGTTCCCATTGCAAAAGAATTTCCCGATGTATTTCCGAAAGAATTACCGGGATTACCCCCACATCGATCCGTTGAATTTCAAATAGATCTTGTACCAGGAGCTGCACCAATAGCTCGTGCTCCTTACAGACTCGCACCCAGCGAGATGAAAGAACTGCAAAGCCAATTACCAGAACTTTTAGAGCGTGGTTTCATTCGACCAAGCACATCACCGTGGGGAGCTCCTGTTTTGTTTGTCAAGAAGAAAGATGGTACATTCAGGTTGTGTATTGACTACCGAGAGTTGAACAAACTTACCATCAAGAACCGCTACCCACTACCGAGAATCGAGGACTTATTTGATCAACTACAAGGCTCGTCTGTTTATTCAAAGATTGACTTACATTCCGGGTATCATCAAATGTGGGTGAAAGAAGATGATATTCCAAAGACTGCTTTCAGAACACATTACGGTCATTACGAGTTTATGGTCATGCCGTTTGGTTTAACTAATGCACCAGCTGTGTTCATGGACCTTATGAACCGAGTGTGTGGACCATACCTTGACAAGTTTGTCATTGTTTTCATTGATGACATACTTATTTACTCAAAGAATGACCAAGAACACGGTGAACATTTGAGAAAGGTGTTAGAAGTATTGAGGAAGGAAGAATTGTACGCTAAGTTTTCAAAGTGTGCATTTTGGTTGGAAGAATTTCAATTCCTCGGTCACATAGTGAACAAAGAAGGTATTAAGGTGGATCCGGCAAAGATAGAAACTGTTGAAAAGTGGAAAACCCCGAAAACTCCGAAACACATACGCCAGTTTTTAGGACTAGCTGGTTACTACAGAAGGTTCATCCAAGACTTTTCCAGAATAGCAAAACCCTTGACTGCATTAACGCATAAAGGGAAGAAATTTGAATGGAATGATGAACAAGAGAAAGCGTTTCAGTTATTGAAGAAAAAGCTAACTACGGCACCTATATTGTCATTGCCTGAAGGGAATGATGATTTTGTGATTTATTGTGACGCATCAAAGCAAGGTCTTGGTTGTGTATTAATGCAACGAACGAAGGTGATTGCTTATGCGTCTAGACAATTGAAGATTCACGAACAAAATTATACGACGCATGATTTGGAATTAGGCGCGGTTGTTTTTGCATTAAAGACTTGGAGGCACTATTTATATGGGGTCAAAAGTATTATATATACCGACCACAAAAGTATTCAACACATATTTAATCAGAAACAACTGAATATGAGGCAGCGTAGGTGGATTGAATTATTGAATGATTACGACTTTGAGATTCGTTACCACCCGGGGAAGGCAAATGTGGTAGCCGATGCCTTGAGCAGGAAGGACAGAGAACCCATTCGAGTAAAATCTATGAATATAATGATTCATAATAACCTTACTACTCAAATAAAGGAGGCGCAACAAGGAGTTTTAAAAGAGGGAAATTTAAAGGATGAAATACCCAAAGGATCGGAGAAGCATCTTAATATTCGGGAAGACGGAACCCGGTATAGGGCTGAAAGGATTTGGGTACCAAAATTTGGAGATATGAGAGAAATGGTACTTAGAGAAGCTCATAAAACCAGATACTCAATACATCCTGGAACGGGGAAGATGTACAAGGATCTCAAGAAACATTTTTGGTGGCCGGGTATGAAAGCCGATGTTGCTAAATACGTGGGAGAATGTTTGACGTGTTCTAAGGTCAAAGCTGAGCATCAGAAACCATCAGGTCTACTTCAACAACCCGAAATCCCGGAATGGAAATGGGAAAACATTACCATGGATTTCATCACTAAATTGCCAAGGACTGCAAGTGGTTTTGATACTATTTGGGTAATAGTTGACCGTCTCACCAAATCAGCACACTTCCTGCCAATAAGAGAAGATGACAAGATGGAGAAGTTAGCACGACTGTATTTGAAGGAAGTCGTCTCCAGACATGGAATACCAATCTCTATTATCTCTGATAGGGATGGCAGATTTATTTCAAGATTCTGGCAGACATTACAGCAAGCATTAGGAACTCGTCTAGACATGAGTACTGCCTATCATCCACAAACTGATGGGCAGAGTGAAAGGACGATACAAACACTTGAAGACATGCTACGAGCATGTGTTATTGATTTCGGAGACAGTTGGGATCGACATCTACCGTTAGCAGAATTTTCCTACAACAACAGCTACCATTCAAGCATTGAGATGGCGCCGTTTGAAGCACTTTATGGTAGAAAGTGCAGGTCTCCGATTTGTTGGAGTGAAGTGGGGGATAGACAGATTACGGGTTCGGAGATTATACAAGAAACTACCGAGAAGATCATCCAAATTCAACAACGGTTGAAAACCGCCCAAAGTCGACAAAAGAGCTACGCTGACATTAAAAGAAAAGATATAGAATTTGAAATTGGAGAGATGGTCATGCTTAAAGTTGCACCTTGGAAAGGCGTTGTTCGATTTGGTAAACGAGGGAAATTAAATCCAAGGTATATTGGACCATTCAAGATTATTGATCGTGTCGGACCAGTAGCTTACCGACTTGAGTTACCTCAACAACTCGCGGCTGTACATAACACTTTCCACGTCTCGAATTTGAAGAAATGTTTTGCTAAAGAAGATCTCACTATTCCGTTAGATGAAATCCAAATCAACGAAAAACTTCAATTCATCGAAGAACCCGTCGAAATAATGGATCGTGAGGTTAAAAGACTTAAGCAAAACAAGATACCAATTGTTAAGGTTCGATGGGATGATCGTAGAGGACCCGAGTTCACCTGGGAGCATGAAGATCAGATGAAGAAGAAATACCCGCATCTATTTCCAGAAGATTCGTCAACACCTTCAACAGCTTAAAATTTCGGGACGAAATTTATTTAACGGGTAGGTACTGTAGTGACCCGAACTTTTCCATGTTTATATATATTAATTGAGATTTATATTTACATGATTAAATGTTTCCAACATGTTAAGCAATCAAACTTGTTAAGACTTGATTAATTGAAATAGGTTTCATATAGACAATTGACCACCCAAGTTGACCGGTGATTCACGAACGTTAAAACTTGTAAAAACTATATGATGACATATATATGGTTATATATATAGTTAACATTATATTATGATAAGTAAACATATCATTAAGTATATTAACAATGAACTACATATGTAAAAACAAGACTACTAACTTAATGATTTTGAAACGAGACATATATGTAACGATTATCGTTGTAACGACATTTAATGTATATATATCATATTAAGAGATATTCGTACATCATAATATCATGATAATATAATAATTTAAAATCTCTTTTGATATTATAAACATTGGGTTAACAACATTTAACAAGATCGTTAACCTAAAGGTTTCAAAACAACATTTACATGTAACGACTAACGATGACTTAACGACTCAGTTAAAATGTATATACATGTAGTGTTTTAATATGTATTTATACACTTTTTAAAGACTTCAATACACTTATCAAAATACTTCTACTTAACAAAAATGCTTACAATTACATCCTCGTTCAGTTTCATCAACAATTCTACTCGTATGCACCCGTATTCGTACTCGTACAATACACAGCTTTTAGATGTATGTACTATTGGTATATATACTCCAATGATCAGCTCTTAGCAGCCCATGTGAGTCACCTAACACATATGGGAACCATCATTTGGCAACTAGCATGAAATATCTCATAAAATTACAAAAATATGAGTAATCATTCATGACTTATTTATATGAAAACAAAATTACATATCCTTTATATCTAATCCATACACCAACGACCAAAAACACCTACAAACACTTTCATTCTTCAATTTTCTTCATCTAATTGATCTCTCTCAAGTTCTATCTTCAAGTTCTAAGTGTTCTTCATAAATTCCAAAAGTTCTAGTTTCATAAAATCAAGAATACTTTCAAGTTTGCTAGCTCACTTCCAATCTTGTAAGGTGATCATCCAACCTCAAGAAATCTTTGTTTCTTACAGTAGGTTATCATTCTAATACAAGATAATAATCATATTCAAACTTTGGTTCAATTTCTATAACTATAACAATCTTATTTCAAGTGATGATCTTACTTGAACTTGTTTTCGTGTCATGATTCTGCTTCAAGAACTTCGAGCCATCCAAGGATCCATTGAAGCTAGATCCATTTTTATCTCTTCCAGTAGGTTTATCCAAGGAAATTAAGGTAGTAATGATGTTCATAACATCATTCAATTCATACATATAAAGCTATCTTATTCGAAGGTTTAAACTTGTAATCACTAGAACATAGTTTAGTTAATTCTAAACTTGTTCGCAAACAAAAGTTAATCCTTCTAACTTGACTTTTAAAATCAAATAAACACATGTTCTATATCTATATGATATGCTAACTTAATGATTTAAAACCTGGAAACACGAAAAACACCGTAAAACCGGATTTACGCCGTCGTAGTAACACCGCGGGCTGTTTTGGGTTAGTTAATTAAAAACTATGATAAACTTTGATTTAAAAGTTGTTATTCTGAGAAAATGATTTTTATTATAAACATGAAACTATATCCAAAAATTATGGTTAAACTCAAAGTGGAAGTATGTTTTCTAAAATGGTCATCTGGACGTCGTTCTTTCGACTGAAATGACTACCTTTACAAAAACGACTTGTAACTTATTTTTCTGACTATAAACCTATACTTTTTCTGCTTAGATTCATAAAATAGAGTTCAATATGAAACCATATCAATTTGATTCACTCAAAACGGATTTAAAATGAAGAAGTTATGGGTAAAACAAGATTGGATAATTTTTCTCATTTTAGCTACGTGAAAATTGGTAACAAATCTATTCCAACCATAACTTAATCAACTTGTATTGTATATTATGTAATCTTGAGATACCATAGACACGTATACGATGTTTCGACCTATCATGTCGACACATCTATATATATTTCGGAACAACCATAGACACTCTATATGTGAATGTTGGAGTTAGCTATACAGGGTTGAGGTTGATTCCAAAATATATATAGTTTGAGTTGTGATCAATACTGAGATACGTATACACTGGGTCGTGGATTGATTCAAGATAATATTTATCGATTTATTTCTGTACATCTAACTGTGGACAACTAGTTGTAGGTTACTAACGAGGACAGCTGACTTAATAAACTTAAAACATCAAAATATATTAAAAGTGTTGTAAATATATTTTGAACATACTTTGATATATATGTATATATTGTTATAGGTTCGTGAATAAACCAGTGGCCAAGTCTTACTTCCCGACGAAGTAAAAATCTGTGAAAGTGAGTTATAGTCCCACTTTTAAAATCTAATATTTTTGGGATGAGAATACATGCAGGTTTTATAAATGATTTACAAAATAGACACAAGTACGTGAAACTACATTCTATGGTTGAATTATCGAAATCGAATATGCCCCTTTTTATTAAGTCTGGTAATCTAAGAATTAGGGAACAGACATCCTAATTGACGCGAATCCTAAAGATAGATCTATTGGGCCTAACAAACCCCATCCAAAGTACCGGATGCTTTAGTACTTCGAAATTTATATCATATCCGAAGGGTGTCCCGGAATGATGGGGATATTCTTATTTATGCATCTTGTTAATTTCGGTTACCAGGTGTTCACCATATGAATGATTTTTATCTCTATGTATGGGATGTGTATTGAAATAAGAAATCTTGTGGTCTATTATTATGATTTGATATATATAGGTTAAACCTATAACTCACCAACATTTTTGTTGACGTTTTAAGCATGTTTATTCTCAGGTGATTATTAAGAGCTTTCGCTATCGCATACTTAAATAAGGACAAGATTTGGAGTCCATGCTTATATGATATTGTGTAAAAACTGCATTCAAGAAACTTATTTTGTTGTAACATATTTGTATTGTAAACCATTATGTAATGGTCGTGTGTAAACAGGATATTTTAGATTATCATTATTTGATAATCTACGTAAAGTTTTTTTTAAACCTTTATTGATGAAATAAAGGTTATGGTTTGTTTTAAAATGAATGCAGTCTTTGAAAAACGTCTCATATAGAGGTCAAAACCTCGCAACGAAATCAATTAATATGGAACGTTTTTAATCAATAAGAACGGGACATTTCACAAAGGGTACAAATTATATATACGTTAAGTTTAGTTACCAGGGTGCTCAATTTTGTAGAATATTTTGATAAACGTTTCTGGATGAAACAACTGAAATTTTGTGATCCACCTTTATACACAGATTATGCGAAACATTAAAACTATGAACTTACCAACCTTTGTGTTGACACTTGTTAGCATGTTTATTCTCAGGTTCCCTAGAAGTCTTCCGCTGTTTGCTTATATGTTAGACAAGCTTTGTGCATGGAGTCATACATGCTTTATTCAAGAAAACGTTGCATTCACAAAACCATCATCATGTATCTATTTTGACTGCATTGTCAACGGAAGTATTATTGTAAACTATTATTTACGGTGATTGTCTATATGTAGAAATCATCAGATGTCGAAAACCTTGGATTTAAATATTCATTATGGTATACCTTTTTCAAAGAATGCAATGTTTATAAAACGTATCATATAGAGGTCAAATACCTCGCAATGAAATCGATGAATGACGTATTCGTTCATATGGATTTGGAGCGATCGTCACAATGCATTGCATCCTTTTTTCAGAGTTTCACACAAACAACGAATCTTAATAATATGTATGCATAAATCAAGTTCGGAAATGATGTATTCATACTTAGATGATGTAGCAATAACATCCCACTTTACACATAAATATTGTTGACTCATCCTAAATTGATTTACACTTGGATGCGTCCAAAACTATTTAAAATTGATCGGATGTCGTTTCTAATTTCTGATCGCGACTTAAAAGAATAGATACACATTTGTTAAAAAAAAAGATGTATGTTGCATCGTAGCAAAAAAAAAAAAAAAAACGATGTATGTTGCACCGTAGCATGTTCAATCTATTTTCTATTTTTTTTTTCAAATACAATTTTATTGTTTACATCCTGTTGATAACATGTACAAAATCTAATTTTACGATGGCCTGGAAATTAATTGCTACGTTAGGCAAGGAAAGAAATAAGTAGCAGTTATAGAGTAATAGAAATTGGGAGTGGAATTAGGAGATAAAAGTGGAACAAATGGGTAAACATAATTCCAATAGTACCCTTTAATTATATTTTAAATTCATTTAAGACAAAATTTCATTCCTCGTCCCTGAACTTTACATCGATTTTGACTCCCTGTCCTTTTTCTTTTTTTTGTGCATTCCTCGTCCCTAAACTATCAAAAGAGTACATTCCTCGTCCCCCCGTCTACTTTCTGTCTATTTTTCCGTTAAATGAAGTCATGTGCTAAGCATGTGAGGGTACTTTAGTCATTTAATTCTTTTTCTTTTCTTTATTATATAACTTATCTTTTCACGCTCATCCTCTTCATCTCATGTTCATCTTCCCAAATTCAAGAACCCTAGATTTATATTTTATAAAATCAATAAAATAAATTATAAATGTATACAAAATAAATTATACAGTAATTGTATATAAAATCAATTGAAAATTCGTTAATTATGGATAACAAAATCAAATTATACATCGATTACAATTACACCTTTGTAATTCAGACTCGGTAATCGGTTGTTCCATTTTCATCAATCTCTGTTTTAATTAATAAAACATAACAATACAAGATTAGTCATTTTTATCTTCCATTAACCAAATAGGACCAAAAAAACAACTGGAAGAATCTAAAAGAGAGTAATACTCAAGAACTTATCAACAAACCTTAACTCGAGGACTATCTTCTATGTCCAAACACACAGTTCTTGCTCCGGTGGTTGTTGCAGAAATGGATGAATCAATCAAAAACAAATAACAACAATCACCCATCAAAAATCAAGACAATCCATTACTCAGTAATAATTATCACACCAATTTTAAACAACATCAGCCATTAATCGACGGCGTATTGCCACGTGGGTCGCAAAGTGTCAGCCGTGATTACTCTTCTCCGTCTCCTTTACCTGCACCCGGATCGTCTTCTGGGTATTCGGGTTTTGATTCGCTGCCGTCGATTTCTCCGACGACTTCGCTGCCATCGATTTCGCCTACAACTTCGTTGCCGTCAATGACTGAAGTAGTGGATCCAAATAATCAAAATGGTTTCGGGTCGGTTTTTGGTTGATAATTCTTCACAGTTTCGAAATTCATCTTTCTGTGTAGTGTTTTTGAGTTTGATTAATCTTCGAGGTTGAATTACTTCTATGGATTATGGATAGCACTTGGCAAATGTTTTTTGTTTTAACCATCGAGCAGATTTAATGGGGAGAACCCTAAATTGACCTGGGTTCAATTGTGAACAATTGTAGTATATATATAATTAATTAATTATTACAATAATAAAATAAAATAAAATAAAAAGAGGAAATAGGGGTTTGAATTTGTGTAGATTTGAGGAAAAGTCAAAAGAAATATGTAAAATGATGAAACTACCCTCACATGCTTAGCACATGACTTCATTTAACGGAAAAATAGACAGAAAGTAGACGAGGGGACAAGGGATGTACTCTTTTGATAGTTTAGGGACGAGGAATGCACAAAAAAAAGAAAAAGTACAGGGAGTCAAAATCGATGTAAAGTTCAGGGACAAGGAATGAAATTTTGTCTTAATTTAATCAGTTAGTTAAATTGTTATTTGATTTAATAAATGAATGGTCCAAAAATGTTCTCATCAATTTATAAAATGAGAATGTTCTCACTTGAACATATATATATATATATATATTATATATATATATATATATATATATATATATATATATATATATATATATATATATAATATATGTATATAATTAAATAAATTCAATTGATTAAATGAACTTTTAACTTTAAACTTAGAGCTCAAAATTTCCAAACTAAATTTTGCAAGAGTGGAATTCTTACAAAACGATCGAACAACTACTAGGAAATTTCAAAATTCCAAGCATACTCCCCTGCAACGACGACAAAAAGTTTGATGATCGTTTGACAATACTCTAAATAAAACAATGCAAAATAACTTAACCAAATAGACAAACAAGCACGAGAAACATGGACTCGATCATCGTATTAACAAGTATTTGAGCCAAGTTCGTTCCCAAGAGAGCGTGTTTAATTGGATATTCAAAACTTAATAACTATCCCAAGTAAAAGGGGGTTTTGATATGATTTTGATTTACACTAATTTTGAAACCAAGTAAAGCAAGTAATGAGAAAGGAAATCAATAAACTAAGATGTGTTCATTTGTGATGATGTAGCGTGAGGGTACGAAATAGTATTATTTTTACTAGGAAATACTACAAAATATGACACAAGTTTTATTAATTTACGGATGGGATATACCTAAACCTTGCTACAACACTATAGGAAAGGTACCTAATCGTAGAGTAGTGTAGTTTTTAGTAAGTCCGGTTCATTCCACAGGGAGCTAGTGATTACGTACTATATTTTTATAAAACTATATTTATATAAATATATATATATAAGTAGTAATATTATTATAAAAAGGGGGTTTTTACCGTTTAATGACCGGTTTGTCGATTTTATATTTTTAAGCGTAAAGATAAATGACAATAATTAAAGTGCGTAAAATAAATAAATGACGATAAATAAAATAACAATAAATAAAATTGCGATAGAATATGAAATAAAAGGATTATGCTTATTTAAACTTTCGTAATCATGATGTTTGACGTGTTGATTTTAGTTTTATGCCCATGGGTTAATTGTCCTTTGTCCTGGATTATTTAATATGTCCGTCTGGTTTTTGTCCATAACAGTCCATCAGTCATAAATATAAAGTGCGAGTATCCTCGTCAAATTATCCTTATACCCGAAGTCAAATATTCCAACTAATTGGGGACTTAAACTTTAACAAGATTTTAATACTTTGTTTAATAATTACACCAGGATGTCGACTGAGTGTAACCCAAGGTTTTAATACTTTGTTAACAATTATGCCAAGTGTCCTTGTACATAATTTCACCCCTGTTTTAATAATTCTAGTGACTATTAATCCATTCCCGTGTCCGGTTAAATGAACGATTATTCGTACATATAAATACCCCGCCCATCGTGTCCGATCGAGTGTATGTGGCTATTTATAGGTACGTCCAATTGTAAATCTTTATATTAAAATTAACAAACTATCATTTAGTTAAACAAATATAAAGCCCATTAATAGCCCATAGTCTAATTTCCACAAGTGTGGTTCTTTTGTCCAAACCCCAATTATGGTACAAAGCCCAATTACCCAATTTTAGTAATTAGCCCAACATCATGATTACTTCGTTTTTAATAAGCATAATAATAATTTAAGTACGAGACATTAATTTAAAAAGGAGAACATAACTTACATTGAGTATTTATCGCGTAGTGTTACACGGACAGAATTTCGACTTCAAAAACCCGTAAAATAACCTTTACATAACCCGAACTAATCTAATATAAAACTAATCTATACTATATATATATATTATATATATTTATTTATATTATACTACGGAGTATTATTATTATTATGTTTATTTTTTTATATTTTTACTCGCAGAATTCGTAACCTTTTATAGGCATTTTGGAATTTGGCAGCTCTGCGAGTCGTGGAGTTTTTGGCCTTCAAACTCCGCGAGTCGTGGAGTTTGAAAATCCAGCTCACAAATTTTTGGCTCCTAGCTTGTCGACATAATAAATATATAAATATAAAATATAAATAATTAATATAATTATTTATATATTATATTATATTCTTGTGCATAGTTGACTTGTAATTTTTGGTTCGTTGCGTCGGACGTTGATAGTTGACTCATGTCCCGGTTCTGGATTTTCGAACGTCCTTGCGTACAATTTAATATCTTGTACTTTGCATTTTGTAACTTGTACTCTTGTCATTTTTAGACGTTTTTCATCAATAAATTGAACCTTTTGAATTGTATCTTGTACATTTGAGCTTTTTGGACGTTTGTGTCTTCAAATCTTCGTTTTCGCCTTTTGTCTTCGCACTTATTTATTTAAACAATTACAATGAAAATATAATACAATTACATATGAAAACCTATTATTTAGGAGAGATATTGCTATGAAATATATGTTCCTTTTTAGCCTTATCAAATATCCCCACACTTGAGCGTTGCTTGTCCTCAAGCAATACAGAACTTGAAATAAAAACATACATGAATCACTTTTTTATTCATCACACTTTGTACATCAGTGATTTTGATATGGTAGTATAAACAATGATAGTAACGATAGAACCATGGTTAAAAGTGGGTGTGTCATCCACAGTTGCCTCGGGTTTAGGTCAACGACACTTGCAATCAAATAGCCGATTTACTTTCGGTTTCCAAAGCAAAGTGCACATTTGAAATGCGGTTTACAGTCCCACATGACTATGAAAATTTAGATCCGTTAGGAAATTGGATCTTTATGAAAACATTTGATCTTTTAAAAATTCAATCTAGCTTTTACCCTAGACAAGTTTTCCGGAATAACCCTTCACCGGTGTTTGCAAAATATTTTTGTGGGTTGTGTGGGTTTCAGATTTGAAAATTTTAGCTCAACACTTGTGGTTTTGTGTCCACTTGCTAACCTTGTATTAGGAAAGCAACACGTCCAGTTTACTTGTCCCGTATATTACCTTTCGGTAAACTACCGTCCGGTTGTAAAGGAAAGCGTTGAACAAGCAACTGTTAAGGCAATGTCCCCTGACATGCTTTTAATTATGGTCTATAACGTGTCGGACGCAATTACTATCCTTGGTAGGAGCAATAGTAAAGCTCACCCTTATGATTTTTCAGTCTGGCACAAGGTCCTGTCTTTGACCATGCTATGCAACCACCGTTCTTACGGTTGACACCCGATTTGGTTCAGGTGACCTAATGAATTCCAGGTGAATTCCTAGGATTTTACGTTCAATGGTAATGAACGCATTGAAAATGGGTTTTCAGAAAACAAATCGGTTTTAATTTGGATCAAAATATTTTCTCGTTCAAGCTCGAGTTTAGATATCATTGAATTCCATGAGTTTGTAATTCTCAATCTTTAAGGTCAGTCTCAAGGATTGAGTAATATCAGTCTTAAAAGCTGATTTTTGATCTTTAAGGAGATTATCCTTTCTGGGGATCTGATTCATTAGTCTTATCAAGCTAATTTGCACGGTGCCCCCCCATTGTACGAGATAAATCCTTCTCATGGTTAGGATAAATCTGACCACTTGGTGACCCTGTTTGATGCTGAGGTCCGTGGATTTCCTGCTGATTTTAGAGATGACTTTTCTAGATTTTTCGTCAACCTACAGCTGGTCTGGACGACAACTTCTTGACCTAAATCTAGAAGCGCGTGTCTTTTTCGGAAGACTTTACTTCCTTTTAATGATGGAATTGATTCATCGTGTAGATCCATCTTTCATTACAGTAAATCGGGTAAAACAGTTAATTTAGTCCAAAACAAAAGCACCTGCAATAACTTTACAGAAACATGTGATAGATAATTTTTTATTGAATAACTTGGTATATTCTCCCCACACTTGGCTTTTATTTATTATGTTCTTTGCCTTTTTATTCTCTTATGTTCCATTTTAAATGAATTCAAGCGTTTTAGGTTGTTTCTCAATTTATGTCCTTTCCGAGGTAACGATAATTTCGGTATTAACACCTAATTTTCATCGTTCATAAATATGTATAAACATGATTTTGAATTCATTTATTTGAAAATTTTTAAAATTTTCACAAAATTTGGCAAATAAACTAAGTGCAAACCCGAGAGAATTTATAACCCTTCCCCACACTTGAGATCATGCAATGCCCTCATTTGCATGAAATCAGACTCTAATTATAAATTCATGAGGGTGATTAGTGTAGAAAAGTGATTGAAAATACCCAGTTTGTAATTACAAAGCTCGTCGAATGATAGATGGCGCGCCTCATCGTTCATTCCTTCTTGTTTTATCACACGTGCTTTTTTTCAAAAACGGCTGCTTTTCTGAACTGTTTACTAATATTTGAAAAAGCGTCTTTTACCCTAATCATGCATTTTTATTAACGAGTTATGCACTAACCCGAACCCCTAATTTAATGTGAAGTGGGGTTAGACTTCCCCATACTTAGCTGACGACATGTGAAGTCGGTAGAATAAGTTCCACGAATTAAAATAGTGAGCCAGTTATTTACATCTCGGGTGGTATATATTATATCAATGGGTTTAAAGTTTAGACCCACCCGAATATCACTACTTAATTCTTTTTTAAGTGTAGCTTTTAGTAAATGGATATGTCTCTTTTCTGGTTCTTGGTCAAATGGATCGATATACACCGACATACATATTATAGGGTGGACAATTCCTAACATTTCCTTCCTTTTATTCTCGGGATTACAGGTTTCACCTCTATTACCCAATTGGGTGAAATCTGAGGTGTCATTATCTATTACAGCTCGTAGTTCATCTTCGATAGATGACTCATCTATTGAGAATATTGGGTTGGAAGGTTGTAGAATGGTGAATTTCAGGATCGAAGTAGATTCTTCTTCATTAACGGTACTTATCAGTCCCACCACTTTGGTATTAGGGGTAAAATTTTCAACGTTATCGTTTTCCCAAGAGTACCAATTTGTCACCCTTACTTCTTCTTCATCCATAGAGGCTAATGTGTCGATATGTTGTGAAATTGGTAAAACTGAATAAAAAGTATCATCGGGATAGTTGGTGATTTCGGAGCTCTCGAATTCATCAAAATTCGATGATATGAGATTTTCTTGCACAATGCTCCTCAGATCAACAGGTGTGTAGTCTGATAGAGTTTCAGCTTGCCGGTTTACAAACTCTCTCATTTGTTCATTTTGAGCATTGAGTTCTTCGAGTTTGATTTTCATATTGTCTAATAAATTTTCAGACACGTAATTTTTCTCGTCTACTGGTTGTTGAGTTTGGAAATATTCTTGGGAATAATCCCAATTTGAATTGTATTCTTCATAATCATTCCATTCAGGTTCCGTGGGTGCGTAATTTTCCATAGGAACGTAATAATAACATTCCCATGTTGAGTGATAATCTCCACAGATTTCACAACCAGTTATTGTTTCGTCATTCGTGATCCAAGATTGACCGAACGAATTGTCATCAATACTCGTTTGAGAGTATTGATTTAATTGATTTTGGATATCAAAAAGGGTTTCCATAGCCTTGTTTTCAAAATTTTCCATTTTATTGCGATGGCTAAATTTTAGCTACAATGTGGTGCATTTACTAATTATCCTATTAGTTATAAAAATAGAAAAACTTATATAAGTTGTCCAATTAATAGACTTTTCTGCTTTTGCCCACGTTTCGAATAGCCAAAAGATGCAGCAGAGGGGCAGGATTCGTTTGATCTCAATATAATTGAGGACTGTTTGGCTCCGATAACCCGGTCCACGTACAAATCCAACTATTACTACGAACCAGAAAATTTTGATGTCTATCAATTTAACCACTTAAAATAAATTTTCATAATTTTAAGAAATTTAGATAAGAAGTAGAATAAAAATCTATGTCCTAAAACTAGAATAGCGAGAAATAAGAAAGAAAAAGATTGCGCGTCGAAAAATAAAAGGTCGAAAAATAGGCGTCGAAAAATAAAAATAAGAAAGTAGCGCGAAAAACGGCGTCGCAAAATTCTAAAGCACATAAATCTTAGTCTAAGGAATAAGCACTTAAGAGATTTTACGGCAAACCTAAAAATTCTAGAAATAAAAATAACTATGGCAAAACTAAACTTAATACTAAAAATTGTAACTAAAGTCTAAAAATCTAAAGGTAATAAAAAAAAACTTTTTTTTTTTAATTTTTTTTTTATATATATATTTTTTTAAAAATTTTTCTTTAAAAAAACAATTTTTTTTTACAATTTTTTTTTTAAAACGAATTTTTTTTTTAAAAAAAAAACGATTTTTTTTATAAAGGAATTAATAATTTTTTTATTATTATTTTTTTTTCAAAACTTTTTTTTAACTCATTTACTATTCATGAATAGTAAATGAAAAGAAATTAATTAATTTACTATTCACATGAAAGCGAAATGATAGAAATTATTAATTGCAAGTTACATAATATACTCTGAAATATTTAATAAATACGATTCAAAATAGTAAAGGAAAGAAATTAATTAATTTACTATTCACATGAAAGCGACATTATAGAAATTATTAATTATAAGTTACATAATATACCCCTGAAATATTTAATAAATACGACTTTTTAAAACTTTTAAAACTTTTACGTATCAAATTTGATTCTAAAATATTATTATATTATTATATTTTATTTCAATATTATTATATTATTATATTTATTAAATTATTATATTTAAATTAATATATCTTTAATCAATCAAAAACTAAAAAAAAAAAACTTAAATACCCCGTGAAAACACAAAAAGTGTCCCCGAAATTACTTTTTTTTATAACTATATTTTTACAGATATAAATTAAAAAAATAGCGTTTTAGCGCTCCCCGGCAGCGGCGCCAAAAACTTGATGTTAAAGCTAAGGGGTATAAAATACTATTAAATTTTACAAGGAAATACTATTAAATACGATACAATTTTACACAAGATATTTATTTATTTATTGAATGGATATACTTAAACCTTGCTACAACACTATAGGCAGTGTACCTAATCGTAGAGTAGTGTAGTTTTTAGTAAGTCCGGTTCGTTCCACAGGGAGCTAGTGATTACGTACTATATTTTTATAAAACTATATTTATATAAATATATATATATATATATAAGTAGTAATATTATTATAAAAGGGGGGTTTTTACCGTTTAATGACCGGTTTGTCGATTTTATATTTTTAAGCGTAAAGATAAATGACAATAATTAAAGTGCGTAAAATAAATAAATGACGATAAATAAAATAACAATAAATAAAATTGCGATAGAATATGAAATAAAAGGATTATGCTTATTTAAACTTTCGTAATCATGATGTTTGACGTGTTGATTTTAGTTTTATGCCCATGGGTTAATTGTCCTTTGTCCTGGATTATTTAATATGTCAGTCTGGTTTTTGTCCATAACAGTCCATCAGTCATAAATATAAAGTGCGAGTATCCTCGTCAAATTATCCTTATACCCGAAGTCAAATATTCTAACTAATTGGGGACTTAAACTTTAACAAGATTTTAATACTTTGTTTAATAATTACACCAGGATGTCGACTGAGTGTAACCCAAGGTTTTAATACTTTGTTAACAATTATGCCAAGTGTCCTTGTACATAATTACACCCCTGTTTTAATAATTCTAGTGACTATTAATCCATTCCCGTGTCCGGTTAAATGAACGATTATTCGTACATATAAATACCCCGCCCATCGTGTCCGATCGAGTGTATGTGGCTATTTATAGGTACGTCCAATTGTAAATCTTTATATTAAAATTAACAAACTATCATTTAGTTAAACAAATATAAAGCTCATTAATAGCCCATAGTCTAATTTCCACAAGTGTCGTTCTTTTGTCCAAACCCCAATTATGGTACAAAGCCCAATTACCCAATTTTAGTAATTAGCCCAACATCATGATTACTTCGTTTTTAATAAGCATAATAATAACTTAAGTACGAGACATTAATTTAAAAAAGAGAACATAACTTACATTGAGTATTTATCGCGTAGTGTTACACGGACAGAATTTCGACTTCAAAAACCCGTAAAATAACCTCTACATAACCCGAACTAATCTAATATAAAACTAATCTATACTATATATATATATTATATATATTTATTTATATTATACTACGGAGTATTATTATTATTATGTTTATTTTTTTATATTTTTACTCGCAGAATTCGTGACCTTTTATAGGCATTTTGGAATTTGGCAGCTCCGCGAGTCGTGGAGTTTTTGGCCTTCAAACTCCGCGAGTCGTGGAGTTTGAAAATCCAGCTCACAAACTTTTGGCTCCTAGCTTGTCGACATAATAAATATATAAATATAAAATATAAATAATTAATATAATTATTTATATATTATATTATATTCTTGTGCATAGTTGACTTGTAATTTTTGGTCCGTTGCGTCGGGCGTTGATAGTTGACTCATGTCCCGGTTCCGGATTTTCGAACGTCCTTGCGTACAATTTAATATCTTGTACTTTGCGTTTTGTAACTTGCGTCTAGACAATTGAAGATTCACGAACAAAATTATACGACGCATGATTTGGAATTAGGCGCGGTTGTTTTTGCATTAAAGACTTGGAGGCACTACTTATATGGGGTCAAAAGTATTATATATACCGACCACAAAAGTCTTCAACACATATTTAATCAGAAACAACTGAAAATGAGGCAGCGTAGGTGGATTGAATTATTGAATGATTACGACTTTGAGATTCGTTACCACCCGGGGAAGGCAAATGTGGTAGCCGATGCCTTGAGCAGGAAGGACAGAGAACCCATTCGAGTAAAATCTATGAATATAATGATTCATAATAACCTTACTACTCAAATAAAGGAGGTGCAACAAGGAGTTTTAAAAGAGGAAAATTTAAAGGATGAAATACCCAAAGGATCGGAGAAGCATCTTAATATTCGGGAAGACGGAACCCGGTATAGGTCTGAAAGGATTTGGGTACCAAAATTTTGAGATATGAGAGAAATGGTACTTAGAGAAGCTCATAAAACCAGATACTCAATACATCCTGGAACGGGGAAGATGTACAAGGATCTCAAGAAACATTTTTGGTGGCCGGGTATGAAAGCCGATGTTGCTAAATACGTGGGAGAATGTTTGACGTGTTCTAAGGTCAAAGCTGAGCATCAGAAACCATCAGGTCTACTTCAACAACCCGAAATCCCGGAATGGAAATGGGAAAACATTACCATGGATTTCATCACTAAATTGCCAAGGACTGCAAGTGGTTTTGATACTATTTGGGTAATAGTTGATCGTCTCACCAAATCAGCACACTTCCTGCCAATAAGAGAAGATGACAAGATGGAGAAGTTAGCACGACTGTATTTGAAGGAAGTCGTCTCCAGACATGGAATACCAATCTCTATTATCTCTGATAGGGATGGCAGATTTATTTCAAGATTCTGGCAGACATTACAGCAAGCATTAGGAACTCGTCTAGACATGAGTACTGCCTATCATCCACAAACTGATGGACAGAGTGAAAGTACGATACAAACGCTTGAAGACATGCTACGAGCATGTGTTATTGATTTCGGAAACAGTTGGGATCGACATCTACCATTAGCAGAATTTTCCTACAACAACAGCTACCATTCAAGCATTGAGATGGCGCCGTTTGAAGCACTTTATGGTAGAAAGTGCAGGTCTCCGATTTTTTGGAGTGAAGTGGGGGATAGACAGATTACGGGTCCGGAGATTATACAAGAAACTACCGAGAAGATCATCCAAATTCAACAACGGTTGAAAACCGCCCAAAGTCGACAAAAGAGCTACGCTGACATTAAAAGAAAAGATATAGAATTTGAAATTGGAGAGATGGTCATGCTTAAAGTTGCACCTTGGAAAGGCGTTGTTCGATTTGGTAAACGAGGGAAATTAAATCCAAGGTATATTGAACCATTCAAGATTATTGATCGTGTCGGACCAGTAGCTTACCGACTTGAGTTACCTCAACAACTCGCGGCTGTACATAACACTTTCCACGTCTCGAATTTGAAGAAATGTTTTGCTAAAGAAGATCTCACTATTCCGTTAGATGAAATCCAAATCAACGAAAAACTCCAATTCATCGAAGAACCCGTTGAAATAATGGATCGTGAGGTTAAAAGACTTAAGCAAAACAAGATACCAATTGTTAAGGTTCGATGGAATGCTCGTAGAGGACCCAAGTTCACCTGGGAGTGTGAAGATAATATGAAGAAGAAATACCCGCATCTATTTCCAGAAGATTCGTCAACACCTTCAACAGCTTAAAATTTCGGGACGAAATTTATTTAACGGGTAGGTACTGTAGTGACCCGAACTTTTCCATGTTTATATATATTAATTGAGAATGATATTTACATGATTAAATGTTTCCAACATGTTAAGCAATCAAACTTGTTAAGACTTGATTAATTGAAATAGGTTTCATATAGACAATTGACAACCCAAGTTGACCGGTGATTCACGAACGTTAAAACTTGTAAAAACTATATGATGACATATATATGATTATATATATAGTTAACATTATATTATGATAATTAAACATATCATTAAGTATATTAACAATGAACTACATATGTAAAAACAAGACTACTAACTTAATGATTTTGAAACGAGACATATATGTAACGATTATCGTTGTAACGATATTTAATGTATATATATCATATTAAGAGATATTCGTACATCATAATATCATGATAATATAATAATTTAAAATCTCTTTTGATATTATAAACATTGGGTTAACAACATTTAACAAGATCGTTAACCTAAAGGTTTCAAAACAACATTTACATGTAACGACTAACGATGACTTAACGACTCAGTTAAAATGTATATACATGTAGTGTTTTAATATGTATTTATACACTTTTGAAAGACTTCAATACACTTATCAAAATACTTCTACTTAACAAAAATACTTACAATTACATCCTCGTTCAGTTTCATCAACAATTCTACTCGTATGCACCCGTATTCGTACTCGTACAATACACAGCTTTTAGATGTATGTACTATTGGTATATACACTCCAATGATCAGCTCTTAGCAGCCCATGTGAGTCACCTAACACATGTGAGAACCATCATTTGGCAACTAGCATGAAATATCTCATAAAATTACAAAAATATGAGTAATCATTCATGACTTATTTACATGAAAACAAAATTACATATCCTTTATATCTAATCCATACACCAACGACCAAAAACACCTACAAACACTTTCATTCTTCAATTTTCTTCATCTAATTGATCTCTCTCAAGTTCTATCTTCAAGTTCTAAGTGTTCTTCATAAATTCCAAAAGTTCTAGTTTCATAAAATCAAGAATACTTTCAAGTTTGCTAGCTCACTTCCAATCTTGTAAGGTGATCATCCAACCTCAAGAAATCTTTGTTTATTACAGTAGGTTATCATTCTAATACAAGGTAATAATCATATTCAAACTTTGGTTCAATTTCTATAACTATAACAATCTTATTTCAAGTGATGATCTTACTTGAACTTGTTTTCGTGTCATGATTCTGCTTCAAGAACTTCGAGCCATCCAAGGATCCATTGAAGCTAGATCCATTTTTCTCTTTTCCAGTAGGTTTATCCAAGGAAATTAAGGTAGTAATGATGTTCATAACATCATTCGATTCATACATATAAAGCTATCTTATTCGAAGGTTTAAACTTGTAATCACTAGAACATAGTTTAGTTAATCCTAAACTTGTTCGCAAACAAAAGTTAATCCTTCTAACTTGACTATTAAAATCAACTAAACACATGTTCTATATCTATATGATATGCTAACTTAATGATTTAAAACCTGGAAACACGAAAAACACCGTAAAACCGGATTTACGCCGTCGTAGTAACACCGCGGGCTGTTTTGGGTTAGTTAATTAAAAACTATGATAAACTTTGATTTAAAATTTGTTATTCTGAGAAAATGATTTTTATTATGAACATGAAACTATATCCAAAAATTATGGTTAAACTCAAAGTGGAAGTATGTTTTCTAAAATGGTCATCTAGACGTCGTTCTTTCGACTGAAATGACTACCTTTACAAAAACGACTTGTAAATTATTTTTCCGACTATAAACCTATACTTCTTCTATTTAGATTCATAAAATAGAGTTCAATATGAAACCATAGCAATTTGATTCACTCAAAACGGATTTAAAATGAAGAAGTTATGGGTAAAACAAGATTGGATAATTTTTCTCATTTTAGCTACGTGAAAATTGGTAACAAATCTATTCCAACCATAACTTAATCAACTTGTATTGTATATTATGTAATCTTGAGATACCATAGACACGTATACAATGTTTCGACCTATCATGTCGACACATCTATATATATTTCGGAACAACCATAGACACTCTATATGTGAATGTTGGAGTTAGCTATACAGGGTTGAGGTTGATTCCAAAATATATATAGTTTGAGTTGTGATCAATACTGAGATACGTATACACTGGGTCGTGGATTGATTCAAGATAATATTTATCGATTTATTTCTGTACATCTAACTGTGGACAACTAGTTGTAGGTTACTAACGAGGACAGCTGACTTAATAAACTTAAAACATCAAAATATATTAAAAGTGTTGTAAATATATTTTGAACATACTTTGATATATATGTATATATTGTTATAGGTTCGTGAATCAACCAGTGGCCAAGTCTTACTTCCCGACGAAGTAAAAATCTGTGAAAGTGAGTTATAGTCCCACTTTTAAAATCTAATATTTTTGGGATGAGAATACATGCAGGTTTTATAAATGATTTACAAAATAGACACAAGTACGTGAAACTACATTCTATGGTTGAATTATTGAAATCGAATATGCCCCTTTTTATTAAGTCTGGTAATCTAAGAATTAGGGAACAGACACCCTAATTGACGCGAATCCTAAAGATAGATCTATTGGGCCTAACAAACCCCATCCAAAGTACCGGATGCTTTAGTACTTCGAAATTTATATCATATCCGAAGGGTGTCCCGGAATGATGGGGATATTCTTATATATGCATCTTGTTATTGTCGGTTACCAGGTGTTCACCATATGAATGATTTTTATCTCTATGTATGGGATGTGTATTGAAATATGAAATCTTGTGGTCTATTGTTACGATTTGATATATATAGGTTAAACCTATAACTCACCAACATTTTTGTTGACGTTTAAAGCATGTTTATTCTCAGGTGAATACTAAGAGCTTCCGCCGTTGCATACTAAAATAAGGACAAGATTTGGAGTCCATGTTTGTATGATATTGTGTAAAAACTGCATTCAAGAAACTGATTTCGATGTAACATATTTGTATTGTAAACCTTTATGTAATGGTCGTGTGTAAACAGGATATTTTAGATTATCATTATTTGATAATCTACGTAAAGCTTTTTAAACCTTTATTTATGAAATAAAGGTTATGGTTTGTTTTAAAAATGAATGCAGACTTTGAAAAACGTCTCATATAGAGGTCAAAACCTAGCAACGAAATCAATTAATATGGAACGTTTTTAATCAATAAGAACGGGACATTTCAGTTGGCATCAGAGCTGGTATAACGCCGTCCATGTGTGGTGGGTTAGTCGTAAAGGAGGTTCTCACAGTGTTACCTGTGACGAAGCATTGGCTCTTACTCTTTGCGATCCCTTACGAGGGTTGGCAATTGCCGAGAGGCAGGCCCTAAAATCAGTATCTGAGGTACACTCAGTGGTCACCAGGCGGTTAGCTGGGAAGGCACCGGGTGGGACGTGTGGTGTCCCCAACTGAATTTCAGTTGGTATCCGAGCGTTGGTCTTAGAGAACCAGAAAATTTGCATTAGTGTGTCTTATCGAGTTTGTTAGGATGCATTAGTGAGTCTGGACTTCGACCGTGTTTTCTTTAAAAATGATTGCTTAACATTTTTGTTGGAAACTATATATTTTTAACATATGAATATTATGTGATATATTAATCTCTTAACGTGTTTGATATTATGTGTTAGATGTCTACCTCTAGAACAAGTCCCATTGACTCACCTAATAATAATGAAGAGTCAAATGTAAATTGGAATGATTCGTGGACTGATTCACAAGTTCCCGAAGAGGAACCGGAAGAAGAGTCGGAACCGGAAGAAGAATCAGAACCGGAAGAAGAATCGGAACCGGAAGAAGAAATAGAACCGGTGGGGGAAATAATAAAACGGTTAAGTAAAAGAGAATCCTCAACCAACCGACCAAGGTTAATTATGGTCAATGGTGTTTCCGCCAAGGAAGCAAAATATTGGGAGGATTACCAATTCTCCGATGAATCGGATTCCGACGAGAATTCCGATGATGTTATAGAAATTACCCCAACTGAATTTAAAAAGGCAAAAGAAAATAATAAGGGAAAGGGCATAAAAATAGAGAAATCTAATTCCAACCCCGATGAACTTTATATGTATCGTCAACCCTCGAAGTCCTTAAGTTGTAACAATGACCCGGGAACCTCTAAACCACCAGGTTTTTCTAAACCAATGTGGACAACGACGGCTCGTATTAGGGGAACATCATATATCCCTAGAAACTTGGCAAAACGAACCAAAACCGAACAAGAAGAAACGAGCGAGTCGTAATAAGATAGTTATATTCGTGTGGTGTAATATATGTAATATAGTGTGCTTATGCTTTATGATATATGTAAAATTTGCTTGTATTAATAAGTATTTTTTTTATGAATCTAACTCTTGTCTATTTTACAGTATAAAAACACAAAATGGATAGACAACCCAATATTTTAAGAGACCTACCCGGAGACATGATTGATGAAATCTTGTCTAGAGTCGGTCAGAATTCCTCGGCACAACTATTTAAGGCGAGATCAGTTTGTAAGACATTCGAAGAACGTTCCAAGAATGCCTTGGTTTATAAAAGGCTTTCGTTCGGAAGATGGGGGATATCACATTAGGAAATCCATAAGTTACGATGTGTTTACTTTGACGCATATATTGCGGGGAACCCAAATGCTATTTTACGCAACGGGTTAAGAAATTATTTTGACTCAGTATATCCGAATATAGGACTTCGTGATTTAGAAAAAGCGGCTAACATGCAACATAAAGAAGCATGTTATGCTTACGGGTTAGTAATGTTCACTTCTCACCAAAGTGAGAACAAGAACATCGGGCTACAACTATTAAACAAAACGTTCCCACAAGTAACGGAGTCGGTAATTGGGGTAAGAAATGAGGTTTTTAGGTTATTACGAGACTGTTGGTCATTACGTAACCCTCGTCCCTTTGATGACGTTACAACACGCTGTCTTATCAATGGCCATAACGGTTATGTTCCACAAGACCAAGGATGGGAAGTAGTCTAGTAAAACCAGAATGCATGACTTGTTTCTGGACGTATGAATTACGTGTCTTTATTGCTTTTGCTGAACGACTTGTGTACTAGCTAGAATTATCTTCACAACTATCTTGTATCAAAGTTATTGTGTGCTATATTTCATGCTTTATGTAAAATAAGCGGTATTGTAAGTTTGTAAAATATTGTATAAAAGTTTGAACGTGAAATATTATTACAATCAGTTTTTCATATAGAATTGTAGTAGTTGAATTGTATATTAGCTACTAAGTATGAACTTAACGGGTAGGTACTACCCGAATTTAAACTTATAAAATGCTAATATGAAGAAAAAGCTTTTATAAATGAGTTCATATTATGCTACGAAATACTATTAACTACTCTTAATATTCTGTATGATTAACTTGTTCCATTTGACTATTTTGAAGGAAATGGCACCGACTACTCGACACACCGTGAATATGAATGAAGAGGAATTCCGTACTTTTCTAGCTTCAAACATAGCCGCGGTACAGGCTGCACTACATACCAACAATAACCTTGGATCTGGCAGTACAGGAAATCGTGTAGGATGCACCTACAAAGAATTCACTGCCTGCAAACCTTTGGAATTTGATGGAACCGAAGGACCGATCGGATTGAAACGGTGGACCGAGAAGGTCGAATCGGTGTTTGCCATAAGTAAGTGTACTGAAGAGGACAAAGTGAAGTACGCTACGCATACCTTCACAGGTTCTGCGTTAACATGGTGGAATACCTATCTAGAGCAAGTGGGACAAGATGATGCGTACGCACTACCGTGGTCAGCATTCAAGCACTTGATGAACGAGAAGTACCGTCCCAGAACCGAGGTCAATAAGCTCAAGACAGAACTTAGAGGGTTACGAACCCAAGGATTTGATATTACCACGTACGAAAGACGATTCACAGAATTGTGCCTATTGTGTCCGGGAGCATTCGAAGATGAGGAAGAGAAGATCGACGCGTTTGTGAAAGGATTACCGGAAAGAATCCAAGAAGATATAAGTTCACACGAGCCCGCCTCCATACAACAGGCATGTAGAATGGCTCACAAACTAGTGAACCAGATTGAAGAAAGAATTAAAGAACAGACTGCTGAAGAGGCCAATGTGAAGCAAGTCAAAAGAAAGTGGGAGGAAAAATACAACAACAACAGCAATTACAACAATAATCGCAATAATTATCCCAACAATCGCAACATCAATCGCAACTACAACAAACGGCCCAACAACAACAACAACAACAACAACAACAACAACAGCAACTACAACAATCATCCCAACAACAATAATAACCGCAACAACAACAACAATCAGAAGCAGCTATGCCAAAGGTGTGAAAAGTATCACTCGGGGTTCTGCACCAAATTTTGCAACAAGTGTAAAAGAAATGGTCATAGCGCGGTGAAGTGTGAGGTCTACGGACCAGGGGTTAATAGAACGAAAGGAACAAATGGTGTCGGAACGAGTAATGGCGGAGCAAGTAGTGTCGGAGCAAGTTATGCCAATGTAGTTTGTTATAAATGTGGAAAACCGGGCCACATTATTAGAAATTGCCCGAACCAGGAGAACACGAATGGACAAGGCCGCGGAAGAGTTTTCAATATTAATGCGGCAGAGGCACAGGAAGACCCGGAGCTTGTTACGGGTACGTTTCTTATTGACAATAAATCTGCTTACGTTTTATTTGATTCGGGTGCGGATAGAAGCTATATGAGTAGAGATTTTTGTGCTAAATTAAGTTGTCCATTGACGCCTTTGGATAGTAAATTTTTACTCGAATTAGCAAATGGTAAATTAATTTCAGCAGATAATATATGTCGGAATCGAGAAATTAAACTGGTTAGCGAAACATTTAAGATTGATTTGATACCAGTAGAGTTAGGGAGTTTTGATGTGATAATCGGTATGGACTGGTTGAAAGAAGTGAAAGCAGAGATCGTTTGTTACAAAAATGCAATTCGCATTATACGAGAAAAAGGAAAACCCTTAATGGTGTACGGAGAAAAGGGCAACACGAAGCTACATCTTATTAGTAATTTGAAGGCACAAAAACTAATAAGAAAAGGTTGCTATGCTGTTCTAGCACACGTCGAGAAAGTACAAACTGAAGAAAAGAGCATCAATGATGTTCCCATTGCAAAAGAATTTCCCGATGTATTTCCGAAAGAATTACCGGGATTACCCCCACATCGATCCGTTGAATTTCAAATAGATCTTGTACCAGGAGCTGCACCAATAGCTCGTACTCCTTACAGACTCGCACCCAGCGAGATGAAAGAACTGCAAAGCCAATTACAAGAACTTTTAGAGCGTGGTTTCATTCGACCAAGCACATCACCGTGGGGAGCTCCTGTTTTGTTTGTCAAGAAGAAAGATGGTACATTCAGGTTGTGTATAGACTACCGAGAGTTGAACAAACTTACCATCAAGAACCGCTACCCACTACCGAGAATCGACGACTTATTTGATCAACTACAAGGCTCGTCTGTTTATTCAAAGATTGACTTATGTTCCGGGTATCATCAAATGCGGGTGAAAGAAGATGATATTCCAAAGACTGCTTTCAGAACACGTTACGGTCATTACGAGTTTATGGTCATGCCGTTTGGTTTAACTAATGCACCAACTGTGTTCATGGACCTTATGAACCGAGTGTGTGGACCATACCTTGACAAGTTTGTCATTGTTTTCATTGATGACATACTTATTTACTCAAAGAATGACCAAGAACACGGTGAAAATTTGAGAAAGGTGTTAGAAGTATTGAGGAAGGAAGAATTGTACGCTAAGTTTTCAAAGTGTGCATTTTGGTTGGAAGAAGTTCAATTCCTCGGTCACATAGTGAACAAAGAAGGTATTAAGGTGGATCCGGCAAAGATAGAAACTGTTGAAAAGGGGGAAACCCCGAAAACTCTAGATAAGAAATCTTTGTTTATTACAGTAGGTTATTATTCTAATACAAGGTAATAATCATATTCAAACTTTGGTTCAATTTCTATAACTATAACAATCTTATTTCAAGTGATGATCTTACTTGAACTTGTTTTCGTGTCATGATTCTGCTTCAAGAACTTCGAGCCATCCAAGGATCCATTGAAGCTAGATCCATTTTTCTCTTTTCCAGTAGGTTTATCCAAGGAAATTAAGGTAGTAATGATGTTCATAACATCATTCGATTCATACATATAAAACTATCTTATTCGAAGGTTTAAACTTGTAATCACTAGAACATAGTTTAGTTAATCCTAAACTTGTTCGCAAACAAAAGTTAATCCTTCTAACTTGACTATTAAAATCAACTAAACACATGTTCTATATCTATATGATATGCTAACTTAATGATTTAAAACCTGGAAACACGAAAAACACCGTAAAACCGGATTTACGCCGTCGTAGTAACACCGCGGGCTGTTTTGGGTTAGTTAATTAAAAACTATGATAAACTTTGATTTAAAATTTGTTATTCTGAGAAAATGATTTTTATTATGAACATGAAACTATATCCAAAAATTATGGTTAAACTCAAAGTGGAAGTATGTTTTCTAAAATGGTCGAAATGACTACCTTTACAAAAACGACTTGTAACTTATTTTTCCGACTATAAACCTATACTTTTTCTGTTTAGATTCATAAAATAGAGTTCAATATGAAACCATAGCAATTTGATTCACTCAAAACGGATTTAAAATGAAGAAGTTATGGGTAAAACAAGATTGGATAATTTTTCTCATTTTAGCTACGTGAAAATTGGTAACAAATCTATTCCAACCATAACTTAATCAACTTGTATTGTATATTATGTAATCTTGAGATACCATAGACACGTATACAATGTTTCGACCTATCATGTCGACACATCTATATATATTTCGGAACAACCATAGACACTCTATATGTGAATGTTGGAGTTAGCTATACAGGGTTGAGGTTGATTCCAAAATATATATAGTTTGAGTTGTGATCAATACTGAGATACGTATACACTGGGTCGTGGATTGATTCAAGATAATATTTATCGATTTATTTCTGTACATGTAACTGTGGACAGCTAGTTGTAGGTTACTAACGAGGACAGCTGACTTAATAAACTTAAAACATCAAAATATATTAAAAGTGTTGTAAATATATTTTGAACATACTTTGATATATATGTATATATTGTTATAGGTTCGTGAATCAACCAGTGGCCAAGTCTTACTTCCCGACGAAGTAAAAATCTGTGAAAGTGAGTTATAGTCCCACTTTTAAAATCTAATATTTTTGGGATGAGAATACATGCAGGTTTTATAAATGATTTACAAAATAGACACAAGTACGTGAAACTACATTCTATGGTTGAATTATTGAAATCGAATATGCCCCTTTTTATTAAGTCTGGTAATCTAAGAATTAGGGAACAGACACCCTAATTGACGCGAATCCTAAAGATAGATCTATTGGGCCTAACAAACCCCATCCAAAGTACCGGATGCTTTAGTACTTCGAAATTTATATCATATCCGAAGGGTGTCCCGGAATGATGGGGATATTCTTATATATGCATCTTGTTATTGTCGGTTACCAGGTGTTCACCATATGAATGATTTTTATCTCTATGTATGGGATGTGTATTGAAATATGAAATCTTGTGGTCTATTGTTACGATTTGATATATATAGGTTAAACCTATAACTCACCAACATTTTTGTTGACGTTTAAAGCATGTTTATTCTCAGGTGAATACTAAGAGCTTCCGCTGTTGCATACTAAAATAAGGACAAGATTTGGAGTCCATGTTTGTATGATATTGTGTAAAAACTGCATTCAAGAAACTGATTTCGATGTAACATATTTGTATTGTAAACCATTATGTAATGGTCGTGTGTAAACAGGATATTTTAGATTATCATTATTTGATAATCTACGTAAAGCTTTTTAAACCTTTATTTATAAAATAAAGGTTATGGTTTGTTTTAAAAATGAATGCAGTCTTTGAAAAACGTCTCATATAGAGGTCAAAACCTCGCAACGAAATCAATTAATATGGAACATTTTTAATCAATAAGAACGGGACATTTCAGGCGCGCCGCGCCATTACGGGCTGACAGCTCATCTCTTGCTTTTAAAATAGATATTTTAAGGGCTTTTTGGTAAATTCACATGGGACCCGACTTTAAGGCTTGGGATCAGTTGTTGGAGTCACATTTACTCCATTTCCATCTACCTTATCACTTTCCATTAAATCCTAAAGAGAGAGGAAGTTCTAGAGTGAGAGAGCTCCATTAAAGGAAGAAGGAGGTTGAATCGGGTCTTAGTGCGAGTTCTAAAGTCGTTCATCTAGTCGCTAGCTACGTGGTGATTGTGTTGGTAAGTTATAAAACCTAATTTCTTACTTTAATTGTATTAAGGGTTAGGGTTTGGGTAGTGTTGCACATAAAACCCATTTGTTAGTGAATTAGGGGTTTTGGGTGAATTTGGGTTATGTAGACTCAAAGATGACTAACTAGGGTTTTCAAAGTGTTAAATTGATGTTATGAACTCAAATTAGTTAGTAAATTGCTAGCACACCTATGTATGTGTAAATGGGTGATGTGTGGGTTAGTGGATGACCCGAAATGGGTGTGTTGACCTTAAATTGGTCAAATGGGTCAAAATGGACCTAAGTTAGTTAATGTTTGTGATTAATGCATAAACCTTGTGTTGAAGTGTGTTTTAAACCTATATTGGCTAATATTAGGGTTTTGGTGTGAGTTGACCCGATTTTAGGGTAAGTGTCCAAATGGGTCAAAATGACTTAGTAATGGTGAGTGTTGTGAGTTTGACCAACTTGAATGGTTGATTGATTATATGTACATTATAATAGGTGCGTTACCTTGAAGATTCAAGATTGGTTTATTGATTCACCGAAGGCGTAAGGTGAGTGGAATAAGTATACATGTACGTATATGATGTGTTTACTTGTAGAAATGGATATGTGTTGTCCAAGTTAGTGATATATGCGTTGTACGCTAACGATTTTAAGAACGGATATATGTTGTCCAATTTAGTGTTATATGTGTTGTACACTAATGATTTATGAATGGATATGTGTTGTCCGATTTAGTGTTATATGTGTTGTACACTAACGATTTTATAACCGGATATGTGTTGTCTAAGGGTTAGTGATATATGTGTTGTGCACTAACGGTTGTTATGAACACCAATGAGAAATTTGAGTACCATTCCTTTTACGATTGGTTAACCATGGTTGTATGAATTGTGTATTAGCATATTTAATTATGAACTATATGCTTTTGTTATTGCTAGCTCAAATGTGAATTGCGGTTATTGGTATATGCATAATGTTTTGCATGGTTGTCGAATTGCTAGCTTGTGTACGGTATTGTGTAAGTGTTTGCAAGTAGATATATTATATATGTATATGTATAATTATTGCATTCACTAAGCTTTGTTTACCCTCTCGTCGTTTACCTTTTTATAGGTTCGGTTGTGGACAAGGGTAAGGGCATTATTTTGGAGTAGAGTTCCCGCTTGTTGATAGGGGATGCCTTTTTGGAAGTGTTGGCTTTTGGAGTTTGACCGAGACTTGGGTAGTTTAACCCCAAACACCATGCTCGTTGAGTCGTTTGGCATTTAAACTTTTTGGTGGTCGAAACTCTCGTTATGTATTAAACTCGTAAAACGGCCGATGTGGGCCCCACTTTGTAAAACTTATTTTATGTTTCAAAAGTGTTAGTTGTACATATTTGAATATGTTGTTAAAAGCGTTTTGTCTAATTATGTCGGGAAGTGACCAATCTTTTTCACGTTTCAAGACTTTTTGGACAGACCAGATCGGCGCGCCGCGCGAGGTACTGGCGCGCCGCGCCAGTTGCTGAACAAACAAATTTTTTTTTCCGCGGGTTCGATGGTGGTTTGGTTTGGGTTGTTACAATCTAGCCAATCATGACTAGATAAACACAAATAGAAGATATAAATAAGCAATCAAACATCATTACAATGAAATAAAGTTGGGATGTACCTAATTTGAGAAATTACAAGTAGAAATAGAGAAGATGATGAAGCTAAACACTAAACTAAGTTGGATCTTTGAGCTAAATCTCCAATTACACTCTCAATCTTTGATGGATAATGAAATTGATAATTTGTGTGTGATAAACAAGGTGAATAATATAGTTACCAGCTCAGCTTCCTTTTGCCAAAGGGAGATGATATATCCACCACCACTTTTACTCCTTCCACTTGAATGTTCTAAAATTCCCTTAAAGGATAACTTACACAAATTTCCTGTTAAATATTATTGAGGGATATTTTGGGAAAAAAATTATCAAATGATGGTGGATGGAGTAAAAGTAGATGTGGATATATCATCTCCCTTTTTCAAACCGTATCTCTTTCTATTTATACTCTATAAAAAATATAGGTTTCCAGCACGAAATGCGCCGCATTTTTAGTAAAAGTGCGCCATTTTTTACTTTAGGAGCGCCGCATTTTTAGAAAAATGCGCCGCATTTTTACTTGATTTTGCTACTGATGAAGAATGGATCCCTTTTTCACTATATATGCGCCGCATTTGGATATTTGGTGCGCTATTTTCTCTCCAAACTTCATTTTAATCTCAAAACTTGGTCAATTTTACACCAAGCTGGATCTCTGGACTAAAATTCAGCTCAAAACTAATTTTGATCACTAAAACAACATACCAGCTCAATAATCTCCACAAAATGAGTATAAAATGGAGGATAGTGCGAGGTAAAACGTGTATGGATTGAGCAATGTCAGTAACTATGTTTCTACGATCTCGTGATCTAAAAATTCCGGGTTTCTTTTCTTTTCTTTTCTTTTTTTCCTCTCAAATTTATCTAATTTCATGTAAATGAGGGCATTACATGATCTTAAAGTGGGGGGAGGAGGAGGGGGAGGGAATTCTCGTGAATTTTCATAATTTTGAAACTTTTAGTGTATTTTAAACATTTTTTGATCAAATTCGAAAGTAAATTCTTTCGAATGTCAAAGTTGCTCCATTTTAAACTTGAAAGTAAAGTCTTTCAAGTTTCGTTCTACTTGGTATAACATCTTCCTAAACTATACCATTTCATACTAACGTCGTTTTAAGATGTAAAAGTACTGCGGGAAGAGAAAGTCTTGAACTTTCAAAACTGTCATGTATCATTCCCATCTTACTTCTTCAACACTGGAGCGATTTTGTTAGGGTTTGTTACTTGTTCCGTGTCGCGATCATTACCAAATTGGCTGTAGATGACACTTAAACACTCATAATTGACAAGTGCTACCCCATCGATGTTCTCTATTACAGGCAAGGTTTGTCTACGGTGGTAGTATGTTGTTCGTGCGGTTGTTCAACACAAGAATAACTTTGAGTGCACATGACCTTGTAAGCTAAAATTTCGAAAAACTTGTTAGTGTAAAATCTAACTTGTTTATCCTTTTCAAAATGATAAGATGTTTTCATAAGATCCCATGTTCCCTAGGAGTAAATTTTGAAATTGCACTAAGTTTCACCCGCTGAAGCTTTTTGTAGTTCTATCTCATTATAAGTCACGTGGGACTTAAATTTGACGACCCTCCTTCAAGTGTTCACCCTGCTCTGAGAGTCACCGGAGTGGTCGTTTGGGGCACTTGACGAGTGTCGTTATCTTGGCACACCCACCGGTTTAACTGAGTTTCACCCATGAATTGACGATAACTCTCTAGTTCCACAACTAGTGCGTAGTAAGTAATCGGTACTTGGTTCTTTTGTCATGTGTTCCATTGATGATTGTTCGTGTTATATGCGTTTCTTGGATGCTGGAATCTTACTACTTGATTATTCAGAGTTTAGTGTTGCTTGAGGACAAGCAAGGTTCAAGTGTGGGGGATTATGATATTGCACCATTTATTTATATTTTTACACGCAATATTGGGTCCTAAACTCTTAATTCCGAGTTTATTTGATGATTAAATGTTCGTTTTCAAGCAAGATTAGTGAGAATGGTTCAAGAGATGAAGGTAAAGTTTATTGATGGTTTTAATGAAGATTCCAGCCGAAAAGATCATTCAAGTGAAATTTCAAATGAGAAACGAAGAAGAAAGCTCAAGATTTATGAAAGGAAGTTGGTTTTGGGAAATTTAGAGGCTAAATGACGATATTGATCAAGTTTTGGAAGATAATAAACATTACGCGAGAAGTTAAAATTCAAATCAAGCAAAGTCAAAGAAACAACACAGCCTCACGTTTTGGTCTCTCTGGTCGCGTTTAGGAAGCCTCGCGGAACGCGAGGTATGTGTTGAAAAGCAAGATTTTCCAAATTTTCAAACTCCAATCACTGATCAGTTTTTCGCGTTCAAGAAGGGTGTAGCCTCGCGAAACGCAAGGGTGTCTCGCAAAATGTGAGAAATGATGGTTTTCAGCTTATTTTAACTTCTATAAATAGTCGTGTTTAACCCTAAAATTTGGGTATCACTTTATTCTTTACGAATTTTTTTTATCTCTTGCAGTTGTTTTACGAATACTTTAGCTTTTCAACCCTAATTTAAGAGGGTTTATGCTTAAACTTTAAGTTTAGTTAGTTTTGCTTTTGTAATAGCTTTATAATTTCAATCTTAATTCAATACAATGTTTATGTTTGTTTATTCTTTATGTTTATTTGTTTCTTGCATAACTATGAGTAGCTAAATTCAAGTGTCCACTTAGATGAATGAACTAAGGTGAATGATTGCTATCTTTATAATTTATACACTTAATCTTATTGCCCAGATTTTGTTTAACTGAAAAACGACCATTATCTAGGTTAATTATCTAGTTGAAATTGCGATGATTATTAGCTACTTAACGAAAGTTGTATTAAGTGGTGACCTTTACTAGGTTATTGAACGTGAATACCTTAGGCTTTCGAATAATTAAATGATGATCTCTAAGTGGATTTATCTCTATTGATTTAAGTTCAATTTACTTTACGCATTTTCTTAGTTTAAATAAACAAAAAATTCCCCATTTTCTTAGGATACTTAGTAGTTTTAAGTTTCTGAATAACCCGCTCTTTGTGGATCGAACTGGTCGAATAATTGTTAAATTACTATACGAACTGGTTTTAGTTGCCTGAATTGTATGATAACTGATAGGTATTTTGCTAATAATTTTAGAGTACGAAATTACACATCACATATCGGACACCTAGTCGAGTCGAGGTCGATTCTCCTTTTATCGAGTTCGGTTCGTACTGGGAGTCTATTTTTTTGGGCTCGCCAGACAAACACTTCAAATTTTTGTGGTAATAGATTGTTCCTTAAAGTCATCCATTCCGAATTCGTGTTTGTTAACCTTGCGTTAATTAGATCTGTTAGCATGCTGAACTTCAACTTCAATTTGTTGAATTTCGAATAGTAATCTGCCCGAAGGTTGTCGAACCCAATGCCAAGTTAATTCCCTGTTCACATTCTCTCTATTTTTTCGGTATTTGACGAGTGCCTCTTTGTTTGTTTCTAGCCTGAAAATTCTCCCGAATCGATCACATAAAGGTTGGTTTTCAAGCCACGGGTCTTTCCAAAAAAATGTGCCTTCTCCATTATTAATAACCATGACAAAAGAGTTAGAAAACGAGATATCCAATTTTTCGAGTTCTACTTTAACAGACTTTGATGCCATTGCATACAGACTTCATATTGTTATTAATAGTATAGTTCTGTAATCTGCTAAACTCCCATCCCGATTATGAATGATTTTGACCCAAAACGCCTCATTTTCAATACGAAAACGCCACCATTATTTTTTCTAAAAGTGAAAGATTTTTAGCTTTCAAAGCTCCAAGATTTAACCCGCCCCACCCATAAGAAGAAATCACCGAATTCCATCTCACCAAGACGTTTTGAATATATTTTTACTAGTATAATGTCAATCGAGTATTATATAACACACAAAAAATACTTTAAAGTCAAAGTTGCAAATAAAAGACCTCTAAAGTCAAAACAAGACAATTGAACTATGACGGAGGTGTATGTAAATAATAAACGGATTTCTAAATAAAAAAAAAATTAAGAAAAACCTGTAGTGTTACAAGTTGTAATTCTGAAATTAAAAATGTAGATTCGAATGTATAAATGAAAAAAGTTTACTTTGATTAACGAAGTATAGAATTTCTGAAAATTATCATGAGATGTTAATAGAATAATAGATAATACTAATAATTAGCATGTGTACTAGAAATTTATTATTCAAGAATTAATAGTGTGTCAACATCATACCTTGAATAAATAAATTTTT
Source organism: Rutidosis leptorrhynchoides (assembly GCF_046630445.1). Taxonomy (NCBI): domain Eukaryota; kingdom Viridiplantae; phylum Streptophyta; class Magnoliopsida; order Asterales; family Asteraceae; genus Rutidosis; species Rutidosis leptorrhynchoides. Next base: position 114,500,035 of record NC_092333.1, read on the forward strand.
AACTATTTATTAGTTATCATAATTATAATTAACATTATTAACATTAACATTATTAATTATTAACATTAACATTAACATTAACATTAACACTAACACTTACACTTATATACTAACAATGGCGTCGAATGTCGTCGTTCACTTATATACTAACAATGGCGTCGAATGTCGTCGTTTCAGTTATATCGGATCGTCGTTTTGAGTTTGCGTTCACATTACAAACGGTCCCTCAACTTCCACTATATTTACACAACGGCGCCTCAAGTTTACACTTTTTCAGGGGTAAAAAGTGTAAATATATATATAATATTATTAAAATAAAAGAAACTAATTCCACTCGAATTTATAACGGTCACTATCTTCTCGCTCGGTAAGAGTTAAATTTTTCAGAGACCACCGTTCAACTCGAAAAAATCTTACGAACCCAACAAGACTAACTATACGCGAAACGGACACTTCTAAAAAAAACGCTAAACACAACGACAACCCGTATCTTCCCGCTCGCCACGAGTTAAATTTTTCCGACACAGCGTCAGACTCGAAATAATTTTATGAACAAAACGAAATTAACCACGTTCGAAATGGACACTTTTAAAAAAACGCTAAACACAACGACAGCCCGTATCTTTCTGTTCGCCGGGAGTTAAATTTTTCCGACATCACCGTTACACTCGAAAAATTTATTGAACAAAACAAAACTAACTACGTTCGAAGATACTTTTTAAAAAACGCTTAACACAACGACATCTAAAACGGCGCTTAACACATGAGCCGTGTTCCCCTATGTAAATACACAACGCTACGTTAAATATGAATACGCAGGCCGAAATCTCTCACCGCAACGCGCGGGCCACTCCGGACTAGTTATAACTATAACCATAGTTATAGTATAACTTTATGCTATGTATATTAAATAGCAGAGGGCTGATCACGCGTTGCTACGAATCTCAACTTTTTCTTTTAGTATATACGAAATTTTGTTGGCGAAAGTTAAGTGGAAATAGCAAGGAAAAAGAAGGGTAAAAATAGCAAAAAAAAAGGGCAACGTTTTTGTGAGAAAAATAAGTTTAAAAACAAAATGGTAAAGCTTTTTTTTGCACGCCTTTAATAAAAAATGGCAGGGGAAAATGAGAGAGAAATAGTAAAAAAATAAATAAATTCACTGTAGCTTAGTACTGAGCCTTGTGGGTACAACTGTTTCTACACAACGTACTAGTCGATTAAGTTTGGAAGGGGTACTATTCATCAATAGTACCCCGAATTTGCTCTAATGCATATACGGAGTATATACAATATACAATATTAATATAATAACAGTTATATTGATTAAATGATGTTATATGTTTATTTTCTTTCGTATTTTCCATATAACACTATTATGTTAGTGTCCAAGATTACATACATAATTATATTAGTTTTTATTAAATTAGTTTATCATTCGGTGTGCATTGTGAATTTCTTTTATTTTTATTTTATATTAATTTCAATTTCTTTGTATACTTATCATCCACAACAATTTTTTTTTTTTTTTTAAAGCAAGACATTATTTTTATACATATTATTATGAAAGATTACAATGTGCCACAAAACGAGATTTTAGAGCTATGCAATGATCAATACAATGACAATGTTAAAGGTACAAGGTTTTGCGGTCAAGGGGAATGAAGTCAAGAAGAAAGAGTCTGACTTGCAGTGCTGATCAAGCAGCGACAAAGCAACCCGAGCTCAGCCAACTTAACCGCATAATTCCTCGATAAGTTATATTGATCGAGAATAAATTCACACCACTGCCGAAATTTACAGCAGCTCAATTTATATTCTGCGAACAAGCAACAGCCACATTTTGTGACCAGAACCGATTGTTCCATAAGAAGCCCAACCAACACCAGTACGATTTTTTGAGGACGAGATGTAGAAGTCGGGATTAATTAGCGATATTTATTTTGTTGCGCTCACAAATTAATTTATAAAATATTCTTGTGGAATTATACCTTTTATATTAGATTAATATTTAATAAATTCATATTATAAGTACAAGTCAATTAAATTTAATTAATACAATTTACGATAAAGTTTATAACACCCGTGCATGTATAATGAACGGTATAGTTCATGCACATAGTAATTAATACTACAATGAAATTACATGTATAAAAAATATATAATATATTAACAGTTAAATGACCCGTAGAATTACGGGTTTATTTAAACGAAACAGTTTATTGATATTTTTTAGGTATTAAGTGAATATAAATGTTAAAATCATTTAGTTTAATGACCAATGGAACCACAGATTCCGACTAAGAAACTTATCGTTGTTTTTAAAAAACATATTGATATACTTAACTTGGTCAGAATAAATGAGCTACATTCGTTCTGTCATCACCTTCTTCCAATTTTTATCACAATTACTGTTTTCTTTGTCATAAAAACATACATTACAACCTTTTATTGAGACATGTAGTTAGGTTACATGTGTAACATAATTAATTTCGTAAGGAGAACCCATTTTTGAATAATAATAATAATAATAATAATAATAATAATAATAATAATAATAATAATAATAATAATAATAATAATAATAATAATAAATAATAACAATAAAGTTTGCTTAAAAACTGAGTATTTATATTTTTAATAATAATTATTAGTAATAACAAATGCTTCTTGAAATTTTTTTAAAACTTAAAATACAATTATTATATAAAGGTTGTACAATATGTTTTAAAGTTGTACATGTATTAATCGGTTGTTTTGTAAAAGATTGTACAATTTGTTAAAAAGTTTGTACATATGGTCACGTGGGTATTTATATATTCTGGGTATTTATTTAATTTGATTTGTATATTTTTTTAATTAGAACTAATTTCATAATGTAAATCAGTAAAATGATATTATCGATTTGTATTTGTTTTTATTTTGTATATATAATTTATGATCATAAAATCTTATTGCGTTCAAAACCGACATGCCTATATTATCGGTATTATTATTTGTTTTTATTTTGTATTTTATTTTTAATTTTTAATTAAGTAGAATTAATATTAATATACAAAATAATAATGACATCATTATTATGAAAATTAAAAAGTAATTAGTGAAATGATGACATCGCTATTTTAAAGGTTTATATGAATATATAGAAGATTATTTGTTAAACATGCAAAAAAGAAAGTATCACAAGTAAAACATTGAACTTATTTCGTAATTAAATAATATAACAATATAAACATATATTACATATAATCTAAATTAATGACACATTTATTATTGAGCAAATGGTCTAACATAAATAATCAAAATTGACAATAATAAAGATAAATATTACTTTTTCAAATGCCTAAAAAGTAACAAATTCAAGTATTTATGTATATAATTAATATACACATTATATAGTTATATTTTCTTACATTAACAGATAATATTTTTTCAATTTAAACTACTTGAATAAAACGAATTAGAATTTGTACATTATAAATAGGGTGGCAATTGGGTATATAGAAGTGGCATTACATTCCAATCAAACAATAGAAGAGTTACCACCTTCAATTTGGTTTCACAATAATGGTAAGAAAACTATATATATCCACAAATATAGTCATTACAAATTCACAATACTTACATTAATCTTAATTTCTTTCTTTGGTAGGGTTTATTGATGCTACTATTTTTGAGCTTTTGTCACATTTCATCAAAAACAATACATGCTACTACGTATGATGTAACATCTTATGGTGCGGTAGGAGACGGGAATACAGACGATACAAATGTAAATAACCACTATAAGCTTATAAACAATATGGTTCGATGCAAAGGAATAGAAGCACAAACCGAATTAACTGTATTCTAACGATGTTTGTGTTTGACTGTTTGTAGGCTTTTGTTCGTGCATGGGCTAATTTATGTAGAGATAAGTCACAAAACCCGACATTGATCATTCCACCAAGCAAATCATTTTTAATTGGCCCAGTTGCATTCAATGGCCCATGCAGATTCCGTAGAATATATGTTAAGGTAATCTTTTCTTAATTTTTTTTTTTTTTTTTCGAAAAAACGGAAACTTAAAGTTGAATGCTACACGTCTTTTTTAAGGCAAAGTTTAAGCATTTATTGTAAAATGTTACTTTTACATATTATCACATATTTTATTTTTCATACTTAAATTCAGGAATCAATCAATATATTAATGAAAATATGTAGTTTTATATTGGAAAAAATAACTTTGCAATTAATGATTAACCATAGTTTTTAGGGCTATGATTATCATTTCCCGTAAAATAACAACGGATCTCTTTATCAATGAATGAAGAAACCAAGATGATACAAAGGAGGCCAAAAGATAGACAGAATAAACCACAATAGACAACTTACAACAAACGCGAGACCAAACACTATCGAACTAAACACTAAAGGCAACCAATCAAAATCTAATCGAAAGCAAACAGAATACAAATAAAAACTCACACACAATCCACCAAAGAAATAATACTTACCGTGCCCCAAATTAATAGTACTTTTTGACTTTTCAAAGTCTTTATTCTTTAATATTGACTTTAAATAACTTTTTTGTGTTATATAATATTTGATAAAAATTATACCAAATGAAAGCACATATAAAACTTAATTTATTCATATAATTTTCATCAAATATTATATTGCACAAAAAGTTATTTAGAGTCAAAGTTAAAAAATAAATTAAAGACTTAAGTAAAGTTAAAACATGATTATTACGGAGTAATTTGGAACAAAGGGAGTACTTGATATACATCATTATAGAATTAAGAGCATCTACTGGAAATCATTATAGAATTAAGAGCATCTAATAGTCTTTCATCAATTTCATGTCTTTTTCTCCTTACAGATGATTTCATAATTTTTGCTTAGGCAAATTAAATATATAATCTTTTCATTTGTTTTGAACATTTATGTAATGTAATATGTAATGTAATTTAACCTAGGACCGTCCTGTCAATTTTAAGGGACATGTTCAATAGGCAAAAAAAGACCTTTTGTATACGAAAGTTTTCTTATATTTACAAGAATAATTTCAATAATACTGCGAAAAGTGTAACATTTTTAAAACTTTATATATAAATGGACCATAAAATATATATTGTTGAGTTATATTTTTGAGCCACTTTAAAATTTAAAACTTAGCACGCCCCAAAATCGAGCATATATAATCTTTTCTCTTATATTAACAAAATGAATGAATATATCACTGAATTTTGTGTGATATCTTATTTTGGATGTTAATTTAATAAATAAATTCGGTAACATATGTTATTACTTATTACTACATTATTATTCTACAACTAATATTGTGAACTTAATAAACATTTATAAATCAAATCATAAACAAGTACTTTTTTTTAAAGGCAAACTCACACACCCATCTAATATTAACACAAATATATACACCACGAAATGTCCTAAGCATGACTCGAACCCTCAACCTCAAAGTTGTAAGGGTGATCTCGATACCGCCAAACAATCGGCTCTTTAGTCATAAATAAATAAATACTTTATCATCATTACATCATCACTTTTTTTAATGATCTTATGCATTTCTTAGAAGTCATTATTAATCCTTTTCTTTTGCTATTAAACAAATGACATGAATACATCAAAATGATTAATCTACTATAATCAAATCTTAATGGTTAATCTTACAAGTTGTGGTTATATGATCAGGTATTGGGCGACATCGTTGCACCAAAGACTATGGCCGGATGGAGAAATTGTGTAAAGAACCGGTTTTGGATCGTTTTCAGTTCAATAAATGGACTCACCATCAACGGACCAGGCCGCATTGATGGCCAAGGCTCGATTTGGTGGGGCGACCAGGTTAAATTTTCACCTCAACCTCAACTTCAGTACCAAACACCATGTGTACATATATCCATATATCATAGTACTCATTGATCCTTCTTTCTGAACAGCCATTATCCAGAAAATGCGAGCGACCAACAGTAAGATGCCTTCTTCGTACGTTAAACAGTAAACATGCACTAACATAAGAATTCGGCTATGCATAAACTAATACGTGCGCAAAATGTGAACCTTTCAGGCTTTACATTTTACTCATTGCAACAGCCTTCGACTAAGAGGCACAACTCATATTAACAGCCCAAATCTTCATATTAGCCTTGTTAATTGCCAACATGTAGATATTGGAAATCTTCATATTATAGCACCTGGAGACAGCCCCAATACTGATGGAATTGACCTAAGTGCTTCCAAACATATTGCTATCCATGACACTCACATTTCAACTGGTATAATTTTCAATCTTTAAATCTTTTCATTTTACTTTTAATTTTATTTTAATATTAAATTTTTACCAAAGGGCTATTGAGCTAGCAGTATCAAGGTTATACTTCTTGTATTAGTTGATTAATTTTTAATCTTTGCTGCACTTGAAACAGGTGATGACTGTGTGGCTATTAATGGTGGCATTTACAATGTCAGTGTAACGAGGGTGTTTTGCGGACCTGGTCATGGAATAAGGTAGACAAATATATAAGCTTCGATAATTAGTTCAATACGAACATTTTCCTTAGCTCCATTAATGTGTTTTTGCAGTATCGGAAGCCTAGGAGAAAACGGTGGTTATGACACAGTCGAAAAAGTGCGCGTAGAACATTGTAATATCTCAGGAACGACAAATGGACTACGAATCAAGACAGTACCGGTAACTTTTTAATTTTTATTTTATTTCATTTGTTCTTTTTTTGTGTGGAAGGACATATTTGAGTTTGATTAAGTTTATGAATCGCAGGGTGGAACAGGGTACGCTAGGGGGATCGTATTTCAAAACATTAATCTTGAAAACGTTCAAAATCCAATACTAATCGATCAGCACTACTGCAGTAATATGGAAGATGCTGCTTGCCCTGCACCAGTAAGTGATTCGATCTTATAATAAATAACAACAATCGCATTCTTCATTTGTACGAAACTGTACTCACTTTTTCCCCCCTTTGATTAGCCAAACTTACCAGCCGTGCGAGTGAGTGATGTGACGTATAATAATATATACGGGTCATCAGCATCAACACAAGCAATTACGTTTAGTTGCAGCGCAAAATATAAGTGTACTGGACTCAGAACAACGCAAGTTGGAATCACTGGACAAGATGATTTTGCTTTTTGTCAAAATGCTCAAGGGAGATTTGTTTCTACAACCCCAAGTATTAGATGCAATTAGATGTATTAATCCCCTCATATTGGAAATTATATTAATGAATTGTAACAGATATTAATTAATATTGAAAAAGTATACATACATACATATGTATAATTGTTGTATATATGTATGTCTGTACGTATTCTTGAATATATTCAAGTGATTTAAGTGGCTATGAATCTTTGTTCAGTTGGATCGGTTGAACCTAACAATAGAGATGAAACCGATGAGTTTTTAGTTTCTTAAAATTTAAACTGAACCGCTCAAGTTAAGTTAAAACAAAACCAAATTATAATCTTTATGGGAAATAATCATTGATATAAAATTTAATGCACAGATGATGAATTTCATATACATATGAAACAATTTTTAATCTTTGAAAGTGTACTGTAAAATCTGTGCAACCATCAACGCGACTAAGATTTTATATCTTCAACGCATAGACTATCTATACAGAATTTTTAATATCACTTCTTCTGTTGAGGTAACCTCTGAATCACAACCTGCAATTTTAACGCATTTAATTATAAACGGGGTCAATTTGCGTTGTATATTATACAAGGTCTAAACCTTATATTTAGTGGTGCCCAGTGGTTGGGGCCCTAAGTTCCTTGCAAGAGGTCACTTGTTCGAATCCCGTATGGGACGAATATATAGTGGTGGCCAGTGAAGGTCGGAAACAGCCATGGAGTAATCCCCTTGCTGGGCTGCTCACATCAGAGTATGGGGTTGGATTACTCGCCCTCCCGGGTAGCTCGAACAGGGAAAACCTTCTACCTTTTATTATATAAGGTCTAATCCTTCAGCTACAACGGAAACGCATCACGTATGCTGGAAGTCATCTAACGTATATTTTTAATGCATACATTATCCTAAACCATTTTATTCAACAATGTATATTATTGTTGTTTTACTGTTTTTAGTTAATTACTTATAAACAAATAAGATGGACTAAAAAGGTATTGCTAGTCAACCTAGCCAAAATGACCCATTCCAATCTGAGCCTGGTTTGACCCATTACCAAACTTATCCAACCTAACCACCTTGCCACTGCTATATAGCTAAAATGAATAGTTGACTTGTAGATTTTCATAACGCATACCTTTCCCGAGTTTTCTTTGTTTCCGACAATGGTCTGGCAAGCTAGCCTCCATGACTCAGGTTTCTGCGTAAAAAAATAGCACATATCAGTTATGCAGATTTTTTATAACATAAATTATAGATAAATGATCCTGTTTAAAAAATGATACCTTCTTCAAGTATTTGAGTTCAGTATTTGTTCTCTCATTTAAAACCTCATTTCCTTCTACAACCTGCACATATAATATTATAATACAACAATAACAACATAAAGCAGGTACATTGCAACTAATAAGAATATTTTGACTGATTCAACTACTAATAGATTGATTCAGGTAACATTCAATCTCTAACGAGTAAACTAATAACAATACCTAATAATTAAACGGGTCAACTAGGTCAAAATTTTCCAAAAATGTATTCTTGATGTATAGAACTTGCTACAAAGTTTACGCATAATAAAAAAATAAATTACTAGTTGAAAGATATATTAAATGTTTACACATAAATTAAACTCTCGGGAAAAAATGTTTACCCTGTAAAAAGTTACATCTTTTGACCCACCCATTTTGCTATCTTTACTTTAAATCAATCACTAATTATTCTTAGCTTATGAAAGGATCTAGGCATATAATCCTTCATGTCGTATAGCCTAGTATCCACATAATTTAATGGCCTAGGTTATTGAAGAACAAAAACAGCTTAAAGAGATACCTCGACGATGCAAGTGCCACAACTTCCTCCACCTCCACAATTCATCAATTTTCCCTTCAAGAACAAATTTATAAAAAAGATCGTGTCATTCAATACTACATGTTTGTATGATATGAGGTGAAATGAATATGTAATTACAATAAGAACAAGATACTCCGTAAGAGTCAATAGAATATTTTTAGAAAATACTCCGTAAGAGTCAATGGGAAAATAAAAGTTTAATCAAACAAGATAATTTTTTAAATCAATTTTTTTCTAACGCAAATATCCACTCACCCACACAACTACTATAACCTCCACAAATGTGTCAACTAAGACGTGAACCATAAGCTCTTGATTGATGAGCTACTCACGTATCAATAGGCCAAAAGTCTTTTGTTTTTTTTATTTTTACCTATATTTTCTTCTACCTTTAAGATAATTCGATTCAATTTTCCTAGTCGTAGATAGCAGTAGGAACACTGAAAACACTATTAGACGGTGGTGAATTTACATTACAAGGTGTGGGGTCTAAGAACCAACTACATTGGAATTTTTTTTATACAAAATACTCTTCAAATTATATTGGACACCACTAATTTAACTATAGTACCTAATATATTTTTAGGATTTATGGTTTTTTGAAGCTAAATAACCACTAAATATAAGTAGCCCACTTGTAGACCCCTTTGATTTTTGATCCTAGTATCGCAACTACTCTTAGAACAACCAAAATATTAGATCATAATAATATGGGTTAGAATAAGAACATACCATGGAATTTGGTAATAGTTACCGATGCAAGTTGCTATAAGCCTTCTAAGGACCCCACTACTTTGGAATTATTTCTACAAAATACTCTTCAAAATGTATAGGACACCACTAAATTTAACTGTAGTACCCCACATTCCATTAGTATTTATTGTTTTTTCGAGGTAAATAACACTAAATATAACTAGTCCACTTCAGGACCGCTTCGAATTTTGATCCTAGAATCGCCACTACTCTTAGAACTACCAAAATGTTTGATCCCAATAATATGGGTTAAAATAAGAACATACCATGGAAATTGGTAATAGTTACCAATGCAACTATGCAAGCCTTCATAGGGGTAATGTGTGTGTGTGTGTGTGTTTGTGTGTGTATTATTACGACTAGTAGAAGTGTAAAGTAGTAACATACATACATCCCGTAAAGCTCGAGCTTGTTATCCGACATAATAGTTCTTAGAAGCTTCTCTCCGCTCACTGCCACCGCTTTGTCCATAGGATACTTCCCATCTCCCCCGGCTTTTGGCTTCAATTCATCACCAATACAACCACCACATAAAACTAATTAATTAACTAATTAATCGCACATTAACTTGTAATATGTCTAATGAGTGCATATGTAAAAAATATATTACGAATGTAAAAAATTCTAAAAACTACATCATAATCATATTAATTCACAAGTTAGCCCAAGTGACACCTCTTATTTATAATCAAGGAATTGGCTGCAAATGGCTTATTAATCTTTTTACTTAAATAAATGTTAGATACAAACTAGTGAGGTACAAACATCCTAAGTGATGATACAACTATACATGTTATACAACTATTCAAGTGTACTTTACAAGTATATATCAGTTTTGTAATTTTAAAAATTACTGCCATTGCCAAAAATTAAAGTATAATACAACACTTATATAACCAAAAAAAGGGTATTAGATTACCCCTATAAATTCGAGCTCTATTTCAGGTATTGGTGTCGGTGGTTCTTGATTTGAATTGCTGCTGGCAAAGGACAACACCGGTGTTCTCTTTCTAGTGAAAGATGTGGACAGTTTTAAGGAACTATTACTGCCGGCGGTAAGCTCCGGTGATCGAAGGGGCAACGGTGAAAAGTTCACGGCGAATGACATTTGTTTATTTCTGGCCTCGAAATCCTTTTTGGGTTCGGTTGCGGTGTTTCTGTAACCACATAAACTGTCTTTGAATAATTTTACTAAAACCCCTGTACTAATAATGAAGTACGAGTTTACCCTTCATCTTATGAATGTTGTTATACTAGAACCTTAGAAATTTAGAACCGAGACAATGGACTTCGTGCCTGACTCTTTAAGACTTTATCCATAAATCAGGCCCATTAAGAGCATTATGGGCCATATGCAACTCTTATTTATTTATTTAATTATTATTTTTATTTTTTTAACGAGGCGATATGGACATCAAATCGCATTTGTGTTGGCAGTACCATCAAATGTTGAAAACTCCCGGCTTGAAGTGAGAATCGAACCTGAGTTGGCAGTACTTCAAGTTGGATCCCAACCCCATACCAGTTAGCCAATTTTCGGTGGTTATGCAACTCTTATAGCTCTTGGGGGCCGAGTTCTTATCCGTCTTGATACGGAGTATATGATGATGTATGTCTAATTCACGTAATCACGTGTTTGCACCGAAATACTCCGTTGTATGATTAGATACGAAAACATTTATGCAGTCTTAAAAGTCAAACACTAGATACGGAATATCATATAGTGACTCACATATCACCTTTATTTAGCAACACAAAGAATTCCATAAACACTAAAAATATACACAACCAAAGAAGCTTCGCTTCAACGGTATCCCCAACACTTTGTGCGTTGGGGCGAGAGTTAGGTCATGGGTTCGAGCCTCGCTCGGCCCATCCTATTAATCAATCTGCCTGAAATATGGAGGTCTAGATTGACCTCAAGGGGTTTTCTCCCGGGTACATTCAGAATTCAAACCCGATATGCCTGCCCTATAGATGATTTAAGGATCAGGTTCCTACAATGCGATTCAGATTTCCTCCTGAAAGTGCGTGCGTGTATGGCAAATGAGAGTATTCGATGCCGACTGTTGTCTTTTAAAAAAAATATACACAACCTTCTGCGTTGAGTGTGAAGTAGATTTAAAACAAAGAAACAAATGTGAGCTAGTGGTGTTAGTTATATTTTGGTTAGAAGGAGAAATGGAGTTTTGTCTCACATTGGTAGAAGAGTGAAGTTGGAGGTGAACTCCTTGGCTATAAAAGGAGGCCATGGGATTACTTCCAAATTGCACTAATCAATACACTTTAAGTATTTGATTATTTATTTCTTTCTTACTCTTGTTTGAGAGTTGTATTAGTTAAATATTTTGGAGAGTGTAGTTGGCTTAAGAGAGTCGTCTATATCATTGTAACAATTTGTGATATAGCGTATTTCTCTCTTTGGGGGCCGTGATTTTTCCCCTGTTTTGGAGTTTCCACGTTAAATCTTGTGTTGTGTATTGTTCGTATTTCTTTACTATTATTGTTGGGCTGGGTGGTGGGAATTAGTCAGACCGTAATTTCCCAACAACTGGTATCAGAGTGTCAGGTTTGACGGGGGTCTCGGTTATAAGAGTCGGAGTATGCTCTGTGGTTGCCACGGGAGTGGATCGTCCACATCAGAAACGAGTTCTATTGATCGTATAGGGTATCTGGTTAGACAATATTTTTTCTGATTCGTAGTAATAATTGGATTTGTTAGTGACGAGTTGTGGATTTCTGATTTAAAGGGTCCTGGCTACCTGCTACATCTTTTGGCTATTCGAAACGTGAGCAAAATCAGAGAAAGTGTTGTTTATAGGATACGAATACGATGTCGAAGTTCAGTCCAATGAGGTTTGATGTAGAGAAATTTGATGGGAGGATCAATTTTGGCTTATGGCAGGTTCAAGTCAAGGATGTGTTGATTCAGTCCGGGTTACACAAGGCATTGAAAGGTAAACACACCTTTGTTTCCGGCAGTGATTCTAGCAGTAAGTTCGATGAAGAAGAATCGGATGATATGGATTTGAGGGCAGCAAGTGCGATTCATTTGTGTCTTGCAAAGAACGTGCTTACAAATGTGCACGGGTTATCAACGGCAAAGGAGCTTTGGGTTAAACTAGAGCAGTTGTACCAGGGCAAGGGCATCTCAAATCGGTTGTGTCTTAAAGAACAAATTCATACTGTGATGACCCGAAAATTTTCGACCAAATTTAAACTTAATCTTTATATGATTTCGACACAATAAGAAAAGTCTGTTTGGTTAAGTCTCAAAAATTTTGAACTGTTTCATATATTCATTTGACATTCGACTCTCTTCGACGATTCACGGACAAATATTTGAAAATAGTTTCATATATATTTATATATATATATATATATATATATATATATATATATATATATATATATATATATATATATATATATATATAATAACAATGAACGACTAAATTGTTATAACTAAATTTGTAAAATAATATACGATGTAACGCATATTATTATTTTATATATATATATATATATATATATATATATATATATATATATATATATATATATATATATATATATGTGTAAAGTATATAAAAAATAAAAAATATTAAATGATTGTAATAGTTTGATGTTTCGATTGATATTAAGCAAGTTAAATCTAAATTTAATATCACTGATGGTGTAGACTAGTGAATTATTAAATATCTTCCACATGTTGCATATATACTCCCAATATGCTTGATCATATCGATAAACACAATTACATCTGTTTCGTTTACTGTCCAAATCAACCACCATATAATAATATATATACTTTTACATATAGTACACAAGAGATATTATAGACACATGATTCACTTGATATGTAATATATTATTATTATTATTATTATTATTATTATTATTATTAATTATTAATTATTATTAGTATTATAAAATATGTATATATATATATATATATATATATAGATACATGACTTCAATCATAAAAATCCATCTGCTTTTAATCTAATTTTGATTCCATGACCCCAGTCCTCAATTCAAAACAAAAATATTTGTTAAACATCAACTTCATTTGTACAAGTTGAATTTCATTTTCTTACTTTTGCTTTCTTGTTACCCATCTAATCTACCTATCCCATCTATTCTATTTTTCTATACTATATTATGAATGTATACATTCATAGAAGAAAAACCCATCTACATTATTTATTGATTATGTTCTTCTTTCCTCTTTCGTATTCTGTCCAAAGAATAAATACCCGCCATCACCACAATCACCAAATCACTTCCACCTTCTTCTCTGTGGTCTTCTTTTTTGTCTGCTCAACAAATGCACTTCCATATTATTTTTTTGTTTAAATCGGATCACCAACGGAGTAGTATCACCACCTCATCTCCACCACTTGCCATCAACTTTTGCTACTTTTTTTTTCTATTACGTTTGAAACTACAAGGCTACCACCTTCATCCTCACCATCATCTCTTCTCCTTTGTGAACATCATTGAAATAACCTTCACCTTAAACTCATCGTTTTTATTTTATTTTATTTTTCTTCTTCCTTCTTTTTATTCATTCGTGGGTAACCCATCACTCTACTACTTCCATTCTTTAATATTGTCGATAAAACTTTAGCTTGTTCTTGTTTGTTACGATCACAAAACAAAACCAAACCAAACCACCTTCATCACTTTTAATATAAACACCATTAAAACCATCGAAATAGTAACGTGTAACTGCTATCCTAGTTCCGTGTACATCCGAACAACAAACCACCATGTTAAACTATCGTGAATTGCCAACGTTTTCTACTGTTGTATTTCCGGTCAGCTTTAAGACCATTGCACAACCATTAAACAACCATAACAACCACTAAACTACCTGCACTATTTTCTTCTGTTCTCTTTTCGATTGTCACCAAGAACAATTATTGAATATCACCTATAAAACTGCATCATCACTTTCATATTTTTTTTATGTTCCTTTCTGCGAAAAACCACAGCGCCTACAATCCATCTTTATAACTACAACATTTATTATTTTATGAAGATAAAGCAATGCAATTACTAATAAACAAATATAAGAACGTATGGTGCGTGAATTTTTTTCTTTGTTTTTCCTAGTTGGCCGACAAAAGACTTCCACACATAATTTAATATAAGGATGGCTGCAATTGTCTTCCACTAGTGCTGTTTATAAATCATCCTACCGAACCCCACTAGCCTCCAATTGTTTATTTCACGGTGTATATAACAAGTTTAGAACAAAACTGGACGTAATTTTTGTTATGGGACGAGATTCGATTCATGTTTGGACCGGGATCTAATTGGGTTACGTTTGGGCTGCTGCCATATTTCGGTATTGTTTTAAAATTTGATGATGATAAACATAGGGTGACGATGATGATAATGCTATGTTGATTAAGATGATATAGCGATAAGGTTAAGATGATGATGATCGTTATTGTTTTCCTGTTTATGGATTTCATTCAAATCATAAACCCAAACGAATTATGCCTCAGCTTTTCTGTTATTTATATTTTTCCTGTCGACATTAACCTACAACAATTTGGACCGTATACTTGTTGAGTTATTGTTTGGGCTGTTTAGTTTATTATTGGGCCGGGATTTAATTTAACTATTGGGCCGTGGTTATTGGTGTGTTGGGCTGATATCGATTGGGTTCTAGGCAGAATTAGAAAACAGCAGAAAAACGGGGTATATAAATTTCAGTTAGAGAAATTAAACAGAAAGATAGATCAGTTCAATTGGTTAAGCATGTGTTGGGTGAACGGGAGGTCGCAGGTTCAAGTCACGTTGCGGGCATTTATTTTTACAAGCTAGCTTTTAAGGTAGATTTCATTTTCAAAGTTATTATTTTTATTTTTATTATTATTATTACTATTATTATTAGGTATTAGTAATATCATGATCATTATTAGTATTACTATTATTATGATTATTAGTATTATTATTGGTATTATTATTATTATTATTATTATTATTATTATTATTATTATTATTATTATTATTATTATTATTATTATTATTATTATTATTACTCTTATTGTTATTTTTATCATTATTATTCTAATTATCATTATTATTATTTTAACATTAATATCATTATTTATAACATTATTATTATTATTATTATCATTTTTGCTACTAGTATCATTATTATTATTATTACAACTATATTATTATTAAAAGAATTTTTTTTAGTAAAGTTATTATCTTTATTAAAGATGTTTTAAAAATCATTATTAAAAACAATCATTAATATTATTATTAGAATTATCACAAATTTTATCATAATTAGTATTATTTCTATCATTATTATTATTAGTATTATTAATATATCAAATGAAGATTTTCTATATAAAAATATATTTAGTACTTTTGTGTTAAATGTTAATTATCTATATAAAAATAAATATATCTAATTAAATTATTAATAAAATCACTAATAATATATATATATATATATTTGTTCGATTTCCATTACATGTATCAATATACATAATGGAATATAGGTTCGTGAATCTGAGGCCAACCCTACTCTTGTTAAATGACGTCATATGTATTTTTACTACAAAATACAGTATGGTGAGTTCATTTGCTCCCTTTTACTCTTTACATTTTTGGGACTGAGAATACATGCGCTGTTTTTACAACTACTTTATTAAATGCTTTTGAAATATATTTTGAACTGCGAATACATGAAATGCTTTTATAAATGTTTGACGAGATAGACACAAGCAAAACATTCCTCGAATGAATTATTATGCATGCAGAAGTTCTGTGGATTATTATTGAATTAGTTGGACGTTATAATTGCCACTAATTGTTGTGAATATTTCCCCTGATTATTATTGCTTGGTAACCTAAGAATTAGAATCGGGTATGACCCTAATTCACGCGAATCCTAAAGGTAGCTACCGGGTTTAACACCCCCATCCAGAATGTTCACTAGACGGAAGGGCTAGTGGGCGTGGTGTTTAGTACTTCGAGGTTTATATATTATACAGACGAGATGTTCTGTTTTGGGGATATTATTTATGCGCATTATATGTTAAGGTCGGTTACCAAGCCAAGCTATGAAAGCAATGAAAAGTGAATGTTATGTATCGAGAGAATGATTTTATACACAGGTTATGTGTATGTTATTTTTGTGCACAAGATATGTGTACGGTTACTAAGATTTATGAAAGATGATTTCGTACACGAGAAAGGTGTACTGTATTTAAAAGATATCGCATGTACATTACAGGTGTGTATAGGATTTCGGCCCATTTGTACCATGCAGTATTTAAATCTTGTGGTCTATCAAAATGATGAATTTTATTGTTTTATGATAAACTTATGAACTCACCAACCTTTTGGTTGACATTTGAAAGCATGTTTATTATCAAGTATGAAAGAAATCTTCCGCTGTGCATTTGCTCATTTTAGAGACATTATTTGGAGTCGATCATCGCAATGGAACCAGATGTTGGTGACTTCATCCTGATGGATTAGGACGGGTCCTTTCACATACTCTGCGTATGGATGGGGGTTCAAAGATTTCAGATCATCTAAGTATTCTTAACGGTATTGTTTCAGAACTGGAGGCTATTGGAGTTCAAACGGATGATGAAGATAAAGCTTTGAGGTTGATATTATCTTTATCATCGTCTTATGAACACATGAAACCTATTTTGATGTATGGGAAGAAAACTCTGAAGTTTGAAGACGTTACTAGCAAGCTCTTATCCGAGGAGAAAAGACTGGAAGGTAACGGGGTCTCGTCATCAGGAGATACGATAGTGTTGTGTTCGGATAGGCGAAAGAGAAACTCTGGGAAGAATCTGGTATGCTGGAGGTACGGGAAGACTGGGCATGTAAGGGTTAATTGCCCAAGTTGAGCTAATCCGGCAAATGGCTCCAAAGACGCTAACATTGTCTTCGTTGTTACGGAGAGTGACGGATTCCTCTGAAGTCACACCATCCTCATGGTGTGTTCGCGCCACAATGGAAAGGGATGTTCGTTAGCGGTTCCACAATTGCACATGGACATTGGTTTGGCATTGATGCAGGTTGTGTGGTGGAAACTGATGTTGTAGCTGATGAAACTTCCAGGGAAAGCCAAACAGGAAGTTGCACCATAAAGTTTCAGCTGGTTGTTCAACAACATGTGCCGAGGTGAAATGATTGGAATGTGATATTCTAAGTGCTATACTCTT
Organism: Rutidosis leptorrhynchoides; assembly: GCF_046630445.1. Lineage (NCBI taxonomy): Eukaryota > Viridiplantae > Streptophyta > Magnoliopsida > Asterales > Asteraceae > Rutidosis > Rutidosis leptorrhynchoides. The sequence goes on from NC_092333.1 coordinate 114,518,013, forward strand.
AATGGTGGAGTATGATAATTCTTGTTAAGAGTTATGATTGTCTGTAATGACAATGATTGTCGGTTTAGACAATGTTCGGTAAGATGCAAGTTTTGTCTCTTGGGAGATAATGTCAACGGCATGAAGATGAGGATCTTGAAGTTGTCGTCGAGGAAGCGTCTACATCGGTTATCTTTGCAATGTGGAAGCATGATTATTTTCTTCTATTCAAAAGGTGGAGATTTGTTAGTTATATTTTGGTTAGAAGGAAAAATGGAGTTTTGTTCCACATTGGTAGAAGAGTGAAGTTGGAGGTGAACTCCTTGGCTATAAAAGGAGGCCATGGGATTACTTCCAAATTGCACCAATCAATACACTTTAAGTATTTGATTATTTCTTTCTTTCTTAATCTTGTTTGAGAGTTGTATTAGTTAAATATTTTGGAGAGTGTAGTTGGCTTAAGAGAGTCATCTATATCATTGTAACAATTTGTGATATAGTGTATTTCTCTTTTTGGGGGCCGGTGGTTTTTCTCCTGTTTTGGAGTTTTCACGTTAAATCTTGTATTGTGTATTGTTCTTATTTCTTTACTATTATTGTTGGGCTGGGTGGTGGGAATTAGTGAGACCGTAATTTCCCAACAAGTGGGTCATGTTTCGTGACTATAGATCACCAATGGTCACATTTTGGTTGAAACGTGAGATCTTGTGTCATAACGTGAGAAATGTGATCGAGCATAAAGTTATTTTTGGTACAAGGTCACGTATAGTGACATAAATGTCACCAAATGTGAGGCTAGTCAGAAGTTGGAATTCTTATGCATTTAGGAGTCCTAGTTTGTGTTTGATTCGTTGTACTTTAACACTATAAATACATCCCTATAACGTGTATGCACGAAATTTATGGTAAATAATTTCTAGTTTGTGACTGTAGAGTTATACCGTTCTCCGTGATTTAGAGTTGAGATATAACCACTTTAGATCTTTGTGTTGTTTATCTTTATTTATTGTTATGCTTTAATTATTCGTTTGTCGTTGTGAGTTTATTATCGTGGAACGTCATGTTTCTTGGTTAGGGTCCTCACAAATTCCTAACAAGTGGTATCAGAGAGATATATAGACTACGAGATCGAGCATGATGATGAATTGAAAACATGAATATGATATAGTTGACGATTCGGTTCTTTCATCAAGGTTTTCCTTTAAACGACGGGATCCAGTTATTTATTTATATTTGCAAAATGTATCGAGACCAAGTGATTCAGTTGATCGCTGTAAATTTGGGATATGTCTATGTATCCAGGGAAGTTGACCACACTAGGAGTGTTCACCGTCCGATTTGGTCCGATTTTGACTAAATCTCAAACCAATCCGATGTTCACTGTTTCAAGATATGTCAAACCAGACCAGATCGAGAATGTTTTCTTGCGGGAGGGTTTGGTCATGTTTGGGGTGGTCCGGTTTGAACGGTTTGACAGTTTCGAGTTTTTTTCTTTTCTTTTATAAATGAGTTTCGATATGGTGTTACTCGTGTCCTAATTACGATGGATTGATGACCTATATACCATAAAGCATTATTTCCTTGGCAAAGAAGTAGTTATACTATGAATTATTGTTAGAAAACTTAAAGTAAGGTTACATGAATCCGTGAATCATTAAATGAAGGAATATACTCAATTTGCTTTTATATGCTATATGTTAACCTGTAACATACAGTAGTAAAAGATAATTGCAATATACAATGACATTTTATATTAAAGAATGGGCTCAACATATCAAACTATCACGCAATATATATATATATATATATATATATATATATATATATATATATATATATATATATATATATATATATATATATATATATATAATCATTCAGGCTTGCCTGAGTGGCCACCGAGTTGCCAAATGAAGCACACCACCCGGGTTCAATCCTTGGCTATGCCAAATTGTTCAAAAAGGGAGTGTGACAAGAGGGTGTGCATAATGCGCAATTCACCCGGTACCAGGTCTCGCGCTCGGGGGGCTTGATTACCCGAGATTTTATCTTCTATGGGAGAGCCAAATAGGAGGGAAGTAACCAATTGGGGGGAAACGGGGGGAGCAAAATTTTATTTTTTTCGTTTTTTGAAAAAAACTTTGTTCACGAACATTATAGATGGGATGAAAATATGAACATTTAGTAGAGACACTTTGTGATAAATGTTTTTATTTTGGCGGGAAAACGCTCGAAGAAGTAATATATAACAATTATCGTGTTTTTCGAGCGTATGTTGAGGTTTCAGCTATTGGGGTTTAGATATTAGGGTTTAGATATTAGGGTTTATAGGGTTTAGATATTAGGGTTTAGAAATTTAGGGTTTAGGGTTTAGATTTAGGGTTTAGATTTAGGATTTAGATTGAGTTTTTAACACGAACGGTTTAGGGTTTAGGGTTTGGTGTTTTGAATTTATGGAATAAACCCAAAACACCAAACCCTAAACCCTAAACTCTAAATCGGGCTAAATTTTAATTCACAAAACATAAAAAAAAGCGTTCATATTTTTCACGAACAATATTATCTTGAATGTTATTTTTGTCGATCGTTTTCCCGCCTAAATAATAACATTCATCACGGAGTGTCTTCTAAATGTTCATACTTTCGTGTGATCTTGATGCCGGAAAAAAAATTCCAAAAAAAACGAAAAAAATTAAAAATTTTGCTTCCCCCACTTCCTTCCGATTGGTTACTTCCCCATTGATCCTGCCTATATATATATATATATATATATATATATATATATATATATATATATATATAATTGATCCATAGCTAAGTACTAAATGGGATACAAACTGGATAAGTGAATATTGGCCTCCCATTTCATAATTTTAAAGGAAAAATCAAAAACACGCTGAGGGGTAATTTGGTACTTTTAAAAATCAATTCAATATATATATATATATATATATATATATATATATATATATATATATATATATATATATATATATAATACTGTAATTAAAAAGAAAAAAAGAGGAAGAAGTCGTTCTGTAATGGCCTTCCCAAAAACCTAAATCAAAATCCTAATTTCATCTCCATGAACCTTTTCCGAAAATTATCATCAGTCAATGCCATCATGATCAACACCAACGCCACCGCATCAACGAACGTTTTCTGGTGGTAGTGCATCGGTTACAGCCACTAGTGGTATTTTGCAGAGCAAATGGATGAATTCTGTTAATCATTTGAACCAGTAGCGAAGTTTAACGAAGAACAAATGGATGAATTTTAACAGGTCTCTTCTTTGTTTTATGAATTAGGAATTTAGCTAAGTCTCTTGTTATTTTTTATGAATTAAGTGATCTTCATTTGTAAAAATGGATATTTATTTAAAATCAATTCATAGAACCGAGAGTTGATATAGTTGTTACACGATCTTTCTAGTAATTAGTAAATTTATTCAATCTGAGTGTAGTTATGTGTACATGATGAATGATTTTCCATTTATAAGATGTTGCACACTAGGTGTTTGATGTTTTGTCTCAATGATAACCATAAGATAAATGAAATATTTGTAATACCTATCTTTCTAGTAATTAGTAAATTTATTCAATTTGAGTGTTTCTTTTTTAATCGGTCCTTGTGATTGAAGGAGGAATAAGATGCAGCCAGTGGCGATTCTAGGATCAAAATTCCATGGGGTCCTAAAAATTTATTTGATAACTTGCTTGCACAAAATATTGAATGTGTCAGGTCAAATCGGGTCGGGTCGGGTCGCTCCCAAAACACAAACATAAAATTGAATAATATACTCGCAAAATATAAAGTTGTTCATACGCAGTAGCAATTAATAGCACATACAGTAGCAATTTTACAGTAACAATTTTAAAGTAGCAATGACAGTAGCAATTTTAAAATATTATTTTAGCCAATAACATATACAGTAGCAATTTTACAGTAACAAATTTAAATTGTGATTTTTTAATATATTATCAATATGAATCGCATAATATTAACATTAGCTGTAAAATTGCAGTTTTATTGCAGTTTTATCTGACTTTTTGAAAAGAATAAGTTAGGTAGTTTTTGACATATAATGAATTTACTATGAGTATTCAAAATAAACATGTATATCTCAACATAAAAAGTACACATAATTTGTCATAATATATGTTTGATAGTAATTTAACAAATTATGTTCATTTTTAGACAAACATTACACATTTTGGTGGAAAAATTGTAAATTATGTCATGTTATATTACGTTTTTATTTTCATTATATATTTAAATATTGTAAGATTTCTTAAATATCTAATGTATATCAATTAATCCGCTTAATCCACTGAGTATGGATATAGATTGATGAACAAAATTTAAATGGCTATGGATATGAATATGGATATGGATGAACAAAAATTAAAAATGGATATGAATATGGCTTCACGTCATCACCCGATCCATATCTGATCCATTGACATCCCTAGGATGAAGGATTGAAGATAGAACCGTAAGACATTGTGATATAGAAGGAAGTAAAAAAGAATTAGAATTGGAATTTGACAAGAGTTTGTTTATTTTTATATCTAATATGTTCAATGGCTCATACTATAAAATCATATTATCTCTTTATATTATAATAATAAAGATAAAAATAGATCATCTTGAGTAACTATAAGTAATCCCAGCCTTCCATTAAGTTACTAATCACTAATCTAGACCATCCATTTTTTCTAAACTTCATTATGACCTCATAAATAAACTACATGATATGTTTGATTATCAAATTACCCTCCTAAAATCGTTTTTGGGCGAAATAAAAGGAAAAATTAGGGTTAGCCATTCATAAACTACTACAACTAATCCGATCAATCGAGATCCTTTTTCAATGATTAACAATTCATGTTCAATCGACAACATCCAATCCGATCGTTTTCAATGATTAACAGGAAGATTAATCGGTTGTAGATCAAATACAACAAGATTGACCAGTTCTTATCAACAACCCTAACTTTTTCTCCAAATTCTCTCGAATCAATATCAGTTTTGAAACGAACAAGTTAGTTCTTTTTGTTTTATTTATAAAGCTTTTGCGTTATTTGTTAATAATCAGGTATTCATCATGAATTGATCATGTCTTGCAAATATTAGTTATTATGTTTACCTTTTGAACTATTCATTATACATCTTAAATTGTTTATATTAGGGTTTAATATGAAAATTTGTTCTTATGATGTTCTTGTGTTTGATTTGGTTAAAAGTATGTAAATTTCCTAATTTTAGTCATCAATATCGTATGCACCCATTTTTTTTATTCCTAACCAATTTAAATGTGATCTATTTGTTATGTAGCTATACGATTATGTTTCATGTACTGTTATTTTAGTTGTCGGTGGTGAGTTTTGTTAGGATTTTAAGATCTATGATTGGGTTTAAGGCATAACAGACTAATATTTCTATCATATCATAATTGGGTGAATGTATGATTGGGTTTAGTTGCAGTTGTTCTTTTGAAGTGGTGCAATGCTTCAAAGGGATATAAATAAGTAGGCTTTGCTCTGTCCGTGTTAAGGTCTTTGACAAAATAAAATCAAAGTTTAGCGCTCCCTATTATCAGTTAACAAAATCGGGCACATTGTCAAGAAAATATGTAGGGTTATGGTTTTTGCTGTAATTTAAGATTTGATCTTTAAGATTTTTTGTACTGTTGTAAACTGATACACAATATGTAAAAGACTAATCACGAGGTCTGTCATTATATGTGAAATATGCATGGCCCGCTAGAGATAAAATAAAAGTTTAAAACTCAAAACCCTTTAGATATTGTGAAAGAAAATGTTGGTATGTGCTTCTTTTATTTACATTCTTCTTATCATATTATCAGGCATACTAACCATTCGGATTACAATACACTGGTCGAGATCTAATCCATAGTCCACCATAGAGATGGTAGGAAAAAAGTTAAGAGCCTTGGTTGAAGGCATGCGAAGTGGTCAAGTGCTTGCGCTCACCTACGCTCAATCGATTACGTCGTTGGTGTTTAACAATCGATTATTTGTATAATCGCGCCTTGTGTTATGAATAATCGCATACCAGATTCAGGTATATATGCTATTATAAGTCATTGCAGATTTCAAACTTATTTTCCTCTCAAAATACAAACGACTATCTTCAAAATTAAAATTACATCTTCATATTAGAATTCGCATATTGTAATAGCACAATAAGAAGATATGGTTTGTTATTTAGGTTTTCATCTAAAACATAACCATCAGGTTTATATATCTTCTTAAATGATTATCTTGATGTCAATATTTAGTTTCACATATGTACAATGATAATATTTTCTTCACGTTGTATTGTCTAATGGTCTACTTTTGAAGCCAAAGTAGACTACCAGTACTATTTAAGGATGAATGATGTAACAAAAAGCTTATTTTCACATATTCTGTCTTATGTGTGAGAGGTGAAAAATTGATTGGGTCAAATTATAACCCGGTAATATGATAGACATAGCAAAATGATTGAGTCATCTATGTGACTATCTCCCGTTGTTTAATTAATTACTGTTTTCTATCTTTTTGACTTCAAATCTTTATTTTAGCTTAAGACCCGCGAACTTAATTTTTCAAAAAGCTTTGGGGCCTGTGACAAGTATTTTCTCAAGCTTTGCTATGCACCACAGTCAGTGAGCTCTTTAGTTACATTTACTTAACTCTTGTCTTACAAATCCCTTCTCTTTTATGTCTTCTCTTTTTAACACCAATTTATTCAAGGTGATGGTGACAGTAATGTTAAAATATTAGTACACTCATATAATTCTTTAGAGAATTAGGCCCTGTTTGGGTTACTAATCAGTTTATTTGAATATTTTTATTTCCTTTCTATTCTTTTTATGTTATACAATCAGGTCAGCTTTAGAGAATTTACTTTAATATTGAATTTGTGCTAATCTCAGGGTTTTTTGTTGCCTCATGAACTTCTGCAAATTTTAGGAAATCAAATAAAAATTTAATTTACGATTTACACTACTACAAGTGATAATCAACAATTTATTGAAACCATTGGTTAAGGTTCTGTTTTATCTGTCATATATACTAGATAAAGAAAGGTCCTTAAAAAAGCTTTTCTAATCATATTTAAGAAAATGATGTGCATACACATGTCATGGATCAAAAAATGGTTGCAAAATGTGTAATTCGCCTTTATGACTTGATTATCATGTTTGCAGATGAAACCTGGCATTTTTTTATCTGCAATATCCGAGTCTTTGGTTTATTAGGCTTGATTTACCTGGAAAGTCAGAGCTAGCCCTTTTAGTGATAACGTCTTCAAAAGTTGCTCTTACCCCGTGTACCAACAACCCCATTTGGCAAACCATTCAACTCATATGGTCACTTCTAGACTATTTCTGTAAGATCAGATCATAGTTTTTATCTGCTTAACTAACTTCTGTTTACTTTGTAGGCTATATTAAAGCTGAAGAATGAAAGTGAAGTTGATCATATCGATTTTGTGTGAAACTTTGGGAAGCAGCTTAAGGTCAATTTCATATTTGTTTTATATTTTATATGTATCAATATCGGGATATTGTATATGCTTCATGTAGTGGTGGAAAATTGGATGTATGGTCAATGGGTACGGTAATGGGTCATAAATGATCAATCTTATCTAATAAAGGGTTAAAGTATGCTCAGCCAAGAGTTGTCCTGCCTAAAGTTAATTTCATTTTCACATGTTAGATGGGGGTTTTCACATGATTCGTAATAGTTGTTGATACCATGAAGACGTGCGTCCTTATATATCTGTTCCTATTAAACATTTAAAGTTTTTACTCAATTTTTTGCAAACTCTGTATACAAAGACACATTAATTTGAACTCGAACGTAAGGTGCAACAAATTGCCATGAGTAAGATTTGAAACTCACTTGTGATTTAGCCACTAGACTTAGCTATACAATGCAGGTTGGTACACATGGGCATTCATCCTTCTATCACTCGAGATAATTTTTCACCAAATAGAGATAAAAAGGAAAAATTAAAAAATCAATAACTTTTGGTGATTTGGCAAAGCAGAGGTAAGAGACGTAGTTAAGTGTTATGGTTAAAAAATGGGATCTTTATAAATTTTTTGTTTATAGGAAGCTATCAAAAACTGGATTAAAAGTATCTAAAATTAATGGGAGACGGAGTATCTCAAGAATATAAGTGAATGGGTCAAATATAGCTTACAATGAAATATATTCTATCATTCTGATTTGTTTTGTTTTAATATTTTAGTATAATTCTACTCAAAAATGTGTAATGCATGTGAATGTTTTGTTGATTGTCTTCATTATATCAGAGTATGAATACATGGTGTCACAACACAAAGAGAATGGAAAGTTGAAAAGTAACAAAACGGAAACTTCTTTGCAAGAAGCTCAAGAAGAGTACAAGGAGATGGCTAAAGTTCGTGCATTACTTGTAAAGTCACTTAAAGATGGACAATTTCGTAGTATTGTGAAGAGGCTGATGGTCATCATGCTTCACATGTGCTCTTTTCTTAGGATGTTTCAAATTAGGTCTGGTAACACTGTTTTCTTTTGGTTGGGTTGGGCTGACAAAAAAAAAAAAAAAATACGTCAACTATGATGAAAAAGTATCATCATTTCAGTATTAAAAATTTTGTAACTACAATGATTTAGAATCTTATTGAGAAAAACCTTAGAGTAAATCGAATTTTCACAATTTAACTGATGGGTTAAAATAATCAATTTGATATAGTATGCCCACTTCATGTCACTATCTTCTATTTATAATACATGAATATAAAAGGGATAACCGCCTTGATTTTGAGGTTGAAATGGTAGTTGAAAAGGCTCTTCATAAGTATAAAATATGATGTTAAATCCGTTGAAATGCTGCGCTCGATTTCGAAGGTGTGTTGACAGTTGTCTATGTAATGTTTAGATCTTTTTAATTAGATGATTTTAACAGATAAATGATGGATCGATTGTTGTTGTTGTTGTTGTTGTAGGTTTCCTTTTGTGCCTCTAAAGTTGTTATTGTAAGGCTAATCTCACATGAAAGGTGGTATACATTGGGATGCAAACCTTGTGGGTCTATTGGTTCTAAATTTCTAATGGTGAAATGATATGGGAATGTTAAGAATTTTTGTCAAGTTAAGGAGGTATACCCAAAGTAAGTAAATTGTATCCAAATAGTATAAGTGATAAGTGCAAATGGATCATTTATTGAGTTGAATCAACATATCATCATTTATCATATTCTTTTTCCTGTCAGATTCTTTATTAAAAATGGTTGATACGGAGTATATATTACATTGACAATAATTATTCTTATGTTCTCTGTTCATGACGCAAAATCCTATTAGATTATGAACATCTGATAGGGTCACTCAAAACCAATTATTTCTGAAGCTTTTATTAAGATCAACATGTGTGCTATAATTACTTTATAAGCATGTGTAAATTGTAAGAAAGATTGGTAGAGTCTTGACCGAATATCGAAGGCAAGCAGAGATAGATTCAGAGGGTGAAGGGGTTGGTGAGTTTATCCCATGTAGTTATTGGAAGAAGGAAGAACTAAATAAGGGAAGTTTGTCCTACCCCCTCCTAGAGAGGTAATAATCGTTTCAACATCACAAGGAGCATTTACAACTATTATGAAGAAGTGAAAGATAGATAAAAAGAGAATGAAACCATTTAAGCTTGGAATTATTTGCTTTGGTACTACTTTATCCATTGTGTATCATGCAACTAAATAAAAATACATATACTTCATAATAAGGTTAAGTCAGTTACAACAAGTTTTCTTGAAAAATCACGCGAATTCGCGGGTCTTAAGCTAGTAAGTGGATTAATTTGAAACACTTAAGTAGTCCAAACTATTAAACTATAATCTCTAAAAATTTATGGGGTCCCATTATAATATTTAGTGGTGTCCTATACATAAAAATTAAAAATTTTATGATAAATTTCGAAAAACTAGTGGTGTCACAGGACCCGCGGGTCTTCACTTATAATCGCCACTGGATGCAGCATATCAAGCTTGAAGATGATCAAGTATGTACTGATTTACATTGTTATTTGTATAGTCATTTGATTGATGATTACGACCTGAATAATAACGACTCAGATTATAGGTTACTGTTTTGACTCATTTAGTTATGGATGGGTTGATTTATGTTATGAACTATTTTCAACAAGTCAAATGAGTGACATAAAAAGATAAGAAGAAGCTTAAATTGGAACAGTGCATAACTCATATATTGCCGAAGTTTTCTCTAACGCATAAAACATCCTAAACCGTTCAAAAAGTTTTAATCGTTATCACAATTATGATAAGCATGAATGACGTATTAGTTTTTGTTGGAAAATAGGGTTGTAAACGATAATTCCGGATTGATTCTTGAATCGTGAAACACTTTCCTAATTAAGTATTTCGACCCTACTTGCCTCGGGTTACACGAAATCTTAACTGGGATAAGACAAGAACGCAATTTGTCTCTAGGCAAAAAGAGATCAAATTATAATATTAGTGAGAATGTGATTTTTCTAGTATGTTCATTCATGAAAGCAAACTCATATCTCATATATATAAGAAATGAAAGGGTGCGATGAAAGGTCGCAACCTTTCAACAAAAAGAGGCAACCTTTCAACGAAAAGACGCAACTTTTCGTTAACACCTAATGGAAAATGGTGGAATTTTGAACCTTTTCAATACCACAATTTTCATACCAGTATCAAGTTAACTCTTACGGGCGTGTACTCCACACACTCCAAACCCGTTACTAAGTATAACTCAATTACCCTTGCTTTCAAGTAAATCACAATTAACTAAAATGCTTGTTGGTAACACTAAAATCACCAACAATTCCCCCCCATTTTAGTGTAATCCTTGATTTACTAAAACTTGAACAAATAGAACAAACCAATGCATAAATGAAAATGTTTCAGAAATTAAATTTTCATCTTAGTATATTACATCATCCAGAATTCGAGAATCGGGGTGTTTCAGAAATTAAATCCTTCAACCCATATGAAAACGAGAGAGTAATACACACATCAGTTTCTTACATTCGTCTAATACTAACTTGACACTATTATAAGCCATGTGTCCCAATCCTTCAGTGAACATATCGGCATCCTAAGTCCAAAGCTCCTTGAAGCGGCAAAACTTCATGCTCACATAGGTAGTTCTTTTACATCTTGCACCCGCATATGCAATTTTTCAAAAGAACTATTAAGAAGTTAAACTTCAACCTACCTCAACTTACGGGTCTAAACACATACTTTGGGATCAGAATATTTATATGTTTCAATCTTCAGAAAGTAAGCTTTCCACATTGAAATTCAGCTTCTAGCGTTTTACTAGAAGGGAATTGGGTGTCTCACTTTGGAAGATTTCGGTGGACTTCAATCCCACATCATTAGCCAACTTGTGCGCACTTAAGTCTCGGGCTAATTCTTTTATAAAGTGATTTACTCAAACTTTGTTACGACTTAACAAAATTTACATATATCACTCCATTCGTGATCAACTCACGAAACATAGTATGTCTAAGGCATAAGTATCTAGATTTTTCCTTGTACATTTAACTATACGCCTTAGCCAACGAATATCCCATAATTAGGAATCTAAATGGACATTATTCTCATTCACCTCGACTTCAATCAATTTTTCCTTTATAATCCTTATATCCAAGGACTTACTAAATTCTTATATGACCATAAGAAACTCGTACGTACTTAAAATTAATTGATTGATCAGTCAGTGTGTATGTCCACTTTTTACGGTCTCACCAATGTAAACATATAATTGGTACACCCTTGATAATGGATCTTTATTATCATTGTGCACACAATTAATCCTATTACATTATATATGAGATTATAAGTATAAACTTACCTTTGACAATTCACTTCTAGAACCAAGAAGTAATGACAATTAGTTTATAATATCAATAGTCTCAACATCAATCATTTGATCCAAGATACCTCATCTATATCAAGAGTAAAATCCAACAACTTGTAGACGTATCATCTTTTTGATCAATAGTAAACCCAATACAATTTTAATATGCCTTAATGATTTAAGATTGTGAAATAAACCATAGTCCATTGTTGCCTTTTACAAGTACTAAAAATACTTAAATCACATCAGAATAAATTATCCTAGACCGTGCTTAATCTTTCCAACTTGTACCATTTTGATAAATCATCAAATGGTTAATGGACATCCATCACCAATAAATAAAGATTTCATAGTCATTGTACTTTCAATCGATTTTCTTCATTGTTTTGATGAAGAAATCGCTATTAATACAATCTTTATTCGTCGAAAAATAAAAAATGATATTTAATGCAAATAACAAACACTAAGTTAATACCTAGTCATATGATCAGACGCGTGTTACTACGAGTTACTGTTAATCTGACAACACATCCGATCATGCCTTTTCAATTCTTTGAAACTACTTTGTGGAAAAACCATTAATCGTACAGTGAACATATTAATACTCGGTGTATCGTTCACCCGATTAACTTCCACATATCATTTTAGTGTTTTATTATCCAAATAAAGGAAACCAAATAAACACTCCGTAAAGGACAACACATATGTGTGTTCATTAACAGACATAACCGTCACAACCAGTATAACTTTTCTCTTTCTTTTCCTTTGAGAACTCAATTATTAATCATTTGAAAACACAAAATAAAACGTTTTCAACTTTCATCAAATTCCCATTAATAATGTCCAAAATTGATGAAAATTATCTAAAGATTTCCATTTATGAACAATACTGTACCAAAGTTATAGACAACCGTATGTCAAATGTTGCAACGGTTAAATCAAAAGTCAAAAGTAGTGTTCTTTTCACCAATAATGCATAGTAAGATTCATTTCAAGTTACTGAAATAATTCATGATATCCACACGGTATGCATTATGATATTAACCATGCATTTAAAACCACTGTGATCCCATATCTTGAATTAATTCATCATTGCTATCATGCAATTGTATTTTCCAGATTCGATTATAATAAATATTACTGTATGTAATAGATGCATTCCTGTATATCAATCATGGTATAAATTAAAAGGATGGATAGAAACGTGTACTCGGTACGTTGGTTCCGCCACAATAGTCAGTCTCGAACAATATGCTTCCAAGATAGAACTTCATTGTTGTATTTATTCTCCCATAAATATGCAGATTCATATCATGGTGATATTTAATTTCATAAATCATGGTCAAAACCTTGACCAATATAGATCCAATATATATTCCAGAATCCATTCTTAAACCGATCATAGATCGCATACTAAATTGTATAGTGTCATTTCCAGAATGATTTCACCGCCTATATCATGTCTCCAAATAAAGTTCTTGTTCTCATCACCGATTCCAATCCATTGTTTATCCATAATTATCATGAAAAATACTTAATTAGTTTGTTGGAAAATAGGGTTGTAAACGATAATCCCGGATTTATTCTTGAATCGTGAAACACTTTCCTAATTAAGTATTTCGACCCTACTTGCCTCGGGTTACACGAAATCTTAATTGGGATAAGACAAGAACGCAATTTGTCTCTAGGCAAAAAGAGATCAAATTATAATATTAGTGAGAATGTGATTTTTCTAGTATGTTCATTCATGAAAGCAAACTCATATCTCATATATATAAGAAATGAAAGGGTGCGATGAAAGGTCGCAACCTTTCAACAAAAAGAGGCAACCTTTCAACGAAAAGACGCAACTTTTCGTTAACACCTAATGGAAAATGGTGGAATTTTGAACCTTTTCAATACCACAATTTTCATACCAGTATCAAGTTAACTCTTACGGGCGTGTACTCCACACACTCCAAACCCGTTATTAAGTATAACTCAATTACCCTTGCTTTCAAGTAAATCACAATTAACTAAAATGCTTGTTGGTAACACTAAAATCACCAACAGTTTTTAGGGAAACTGTAATATACATGGACAATGAGTATCTCTTTTCAATCCAATTCGGAATTACCATCGATAATTATGAATCTGTTTTCATGCCACCACTAATTTATAACCTGCTCAAACTAGTTTTCGTTAAAAGGCTTGTTTGTTCATGGTGAGTTGATGCAGTATGCTTTGATTTTTAATTTTCTATATTGTTTGTCCCGAGTCAGGTAAAGGAGCATCAGAGGAAGGAAGAAGAAGAAGCCCGTGAGAGAAGGTTCGAGTCATGCGTTTAATTAGGTGCTTCACACATGCTTACTTTAAATGCTCCTATTGAAATCATCACATGTCTACCACATAATAATATGTAACATCTTCATCAGAATGACATGTAGATTTGTTTGGACAACAATCGAGTTTAGTGGTGACTAATTGTTCAGGAAGGTACGTAGTATGTTCATTCCTTCGTATGATTTTAGACTTGTAGTTTGCAAGGTTTTTGTTTAAGGAACATTTTATATGTAGCCACCTAAACCTTCTAACAAAGCACAAGAAGCACAAGTTCAGTCAAAGGAAGTTAGGCTTTCTGATTCAGGGCCCATTCTACCCGATGATCGTTATTTCACATGGTTCAACTAATGATCTCTTTTATCATTAGATGTCTTTGTTTGTCTCTCATTTCATGAAAATTTATTTAGGCTCTCAAGATGAGTGACGATCTCCATCTCAATAAAAAGGATTGTGCGGTTGCGTGTTTCTGCTACTCAAGAGGTAGACCTATTCTTACCATCAATTTAGTCAGTCTTCAGTTGCTCGAGTTACATCTCATATCTCATATCCGATTGTTATAAATGCACTACTTTCACTTTGTGGGATTACTAAGGAGAGGACCGTTAGATTTATTACGTCTTGCAGTTGGGCTTTGGTTTACTTAGAGAAAAGATTTAATTACTGCTCTTAATACATACACTGTTTCATTGAAGAGTGTATTAGTATTGGGCACGAATACGTCTAGTTTCTCTTATAAAGGTATTTTGCTTGTGTTTTGGTTTTTCTTATCATACTTGTTTGTAGCTCGGGTTGGGAATGGTGGAGTTGGCATAGTTAATTTGGGAGTCGGTTAATTGGTAGTAGTTCTAATTAAGTTATTTTTGTTGGAAATGGAACATATAATCTAGCCAATTAAGTATGAAGAAAGATGGGAACAAATCAGGAAGAGATAAGAATGTAACAAAAGTGGTCCGAACTGATTTGATTCCCATATGATGTACTATTGGTTGTACCATGTAACAACCTCAACATTTCCTACAAGTAACCTCTTGTAATTCTAGCTTTTTTTTTTCTTCTTAAATTCTAGGGACAAGAAGGGTCTAGAACTTGACTTCTCTATAAAAAGAGAGCCGGCTGGTATGTAGAATGGCAGATTTGATGAATATGAATTTATGGAGTTCAACTTTTATAATCATTCATCACCTTATTTTTTATCATTCATCACCTTATTTTTATCATTCATCACCTCATTTTTTGTCATTCATCTTATTTTTTTTATCATTATTCACCTCATTTTTTTGCAAATCTTTTATCATTCATTATATCTTTTTATATCATTCATTAAATCTTTTTTTATCATTGACCTCCTTTTCATCATTCATCACCTAATTTTTATCATTCATCACCTTCTTTTTTATCATTCATTACCTCATTTTTATCATTCGTTCCCTCCTTTTTATCATTCATCTTCTTTTTTATCATTCATCACGTTATTTTGTCATTCTTCGCTTATCATTCATCAGCTATCTTTATCATTAACTGGGTATTCTTATCATTCATCGTATATTTTATCATTCATCGGATACTTTTTATCATTTATCACGTTCTTTTATCATTCATCGCTTATCATTCATCAGCTACTTTTATCATTCATTTGGTATTTTTATCAATTATCTGGTATTTTGATGAATGATAAATACTTGATGAATGATACTGTTTTTTGATAAAGGAGAAGTGTTTGATGAATGATAGCATTATGATGAATGATAACCGTATTCTGATAAAAAGATAAGTGTTTTTTATATGAATGACAACAATTAGATGAATGATAATTGTTTGATAATTGGGCATTTGGTCTAGTGGTATGATTCTCGCTTTCGGTGCTGGAGGTCCCGAGTTCGATTCTCGGAATGCCCTATTCCTTTTTATAAAACTAATCATATTATATCAACTATTTGAATTTCCACTACTTTTGTAAATCTATAAAATGTTTGATGATATAAAATATTTTAATGCAAGATAATCATTTTGTGATGAGTGGTTATTGTTTTCTTATGAATGATAACCGATTTTTTAAAAAATAATAACTATTTGATGAAAAATAATTTAGATGAATGATAATTTTTACTAATGAATGATAAATGTTGTATGAATGATAATTATCTGATGAAATTATAACTATTTGATGAATGATAATTGTGTTCCGATGAATTATAATTTTTTTCGATGAATGATAAATTTTTTTCGATTAATAATAACTATTTTTCGATGAATGATAAATGTTTTTCGATGAATGATAAACGTTTTTTGATGAATGATAAATGTTTGATGAATGATAAATATTTTTCGATGAATGATAATTGTCTGATGATAATTATTTTTTGATGAATGATAAATGTTTTTCGATTAATGATAAATGTTTTTCGGATGGTAGGTGGTGGTTAGGGTGGTTGGTGGTGGTGGTTGGTTATGGCGGTGGTGGTTGGTGGTGGTGGTTGTGATGGTTGGTGGTAGTAGTTGGTGGTGGTTGGTGGTGGTGGTGGTGGTTGTGATGGTTGGTGGTGGTTGGAGG
The DNA here is from genome assembly GCF_046630445.1 of Rutidosis leptorrhynchoides. Lineage (NCBI taxonomy): Eukaryota > Viridiplantae > Streptophyta > Magnoliopsida > Asterales > Asteraceae > Rutidosis > Rutidosis leptorrhynchoides. The sequence goes on from NC_092333.1 coordinate 114,534,770, forward strand.
CCGTGGTTGGTGGTGGGTGGGTGGTGGTTGGTGATGGTGGTGGTTAGGGTGGTTGGTGGTGGTGGTTGGTGGTCGTCGTGGTGGTGGTTGGTGATGGTGGTGGTGATGGGTGGTGGTCGTGGTGGTGGGTGGCGGTGGTTGGTGGTGTTTAATGATGGTGGTGGTTGGTGGGTGATGGTCGTGGCGGTGGCGGTTGTAGTTGGTGGTGGGTGGTTGGTGGTGGTGGTTGATAGTGGTTGGTGGTTAGTGGTGGTGGGTGGTGGTGATGGTGGTGGTGGTTGGTGGTGGTGGTTGGTGGTGGTGGCGCGAGGCGGGTGGTAGTGGTGGCGCGAGGCGGGTGGTGGTGGCGGTGGTTGGTGGTGGTTGGTGGTGGTCGTGGTGGTGGATAGTCGTGGTGGTTGGTGATAGTGGTTGTTGTTGGTGGTGGTGGTAGTGGTGGTGGTTAACGGTGGTGGTTCGTAGTGGTTAGCGGTGGTAGTTCGTGGTGGTGGAGGTTGATGGTGGTGAAGGGGGTGGTGGTGGTGGTGGGGGGTGGTGGTTGGTGGTGGTGGTGGATGGTGGTGGTTGGTTGGTGGTGGTGGTGGTTGATGGTAGGGGTGGTGGTGGAGGTGGGTGGTGGTGGTGGTTGGTGGTGGTAGGCGGTGGTTGGTGGTGGTGGTAGTGGTTGGTGGTGCGTGGTGCGTGGTGGTGGGTGGCGATGGTTGCTGGTAGTGGTGGTGGTTCGTGGTGGTGGTTCGTGGTGGTGGTTGGTGATCGTGGGTGGTGGTAGTGGTGGGTTGTTGGTGGGTTGTTGGTGGTGGTGGGTGGGTGGTGGTTGTGGTTGTTGGTAGTGGATAGTTGAAGTTGGTGGTAGATGGTGGTGGTTGGTGGCTGGTGGTGGTGGTTGGTGTTGGTTGGTGGTGGTGGTTAGTGATGGTGGTTAGTGGTGGTGGTGGTAGTGGTAGGTGGTTGTGGTGGGTGGTGGTAGGGGTGGTAGTGGTAGGGGTGGTGGTTAGTGGCGGTGGTGGTTTGTAGTGGTGGGGGTGGTGGTTAGTGATGGTTGGTGGTGGTGGTAGGGGTGGTGGATGGTGGTGCGTGGTGGTGGATGGTGGTGGGTGGCGGTGGTTGGTGGTGGTGGTAGTGGTTGGTGGTGAGTGGTGGTGATGGTGGTGGTGATGGTGGGTGGTGGTGGGTGATGGATGGTGGTGGGTAATGGTTGGTGGTGTTGGTTGGTTGGTGGTGGTGGTGGTTGGTGGTGGTGGTGGTGGTTAGTGGTGGTGGTTTGTGGTGGTGGTGATGGTTGGTGGTGGTGGTGGTGATGGTGGTGGGTGATGGTGGTGGTGGTGGTGTGTGATGGTGGTGGTGGTTGGTAGTGGTGGTGGTGATGGTGGTTGTTGGTGGTGGTGGTTGGTGGTTGGTGGTGGTGGTGTTTGTTTGGGTAGGTTGGTGGAGGTAGTAGTGGTGGTGGTTAGCGGTGGTGGAGGCTGATGGTGGTGAAGGGGGGTGGTGGTGGTGGTTGGTGGAGGTGGTTGTGGTGGGTGGTGGGTGGTGGGTGTGGTGGTTGGTGGTGGTGGTAGGGGTGGCGGTGGTTGGTGGTGGTGGTAGTGGTGCGTGGTGCGTGGTGGTGGTGATGGGTGGTAGTGGTTCGTGGTGGTGGTTGTTGGTGGTGGGTGGTAGTAATGGTGGTGGTTGGTGGGTGGTGGTTGTTGGTAGTGGATGGTGGTGGATGGTGGTGGTTGGTGGTAGATTGTGGTGGTTGGTGTTTTTGCGTGGTGTTGGTGGTTGGTGGTGGTTAGTGGTGGTGGTGGTGGTAGTGAGTGAAGGTGGTGGTGGTGGTAGGGGTGGTGGTGGTTGTTGGTGGTGGTTGGTGGTGGTTGGTAGTGGTTGGTTGTTCGTGGTGGATGTTGGTGGTGATGGTGGTGGTTGGTTGTTCGTGGTGGATGGTGGTGGTGATGGTGGGTGGTGGTGGTGATGGTGGGTGGTGGTGGTGGTTGGTGGTGGTGGCTGGTGGTGGTTGGTGGTGGTGGTGGTTAGTGATGGTGGTGGTGGTGGGGGTGGTAGTTGAAGGTGGTGGTGGGTGGTGGATGGAGTGGTGGTGGTAGGGGTGGTGGTTAGGGGTGGTGGTGGTGTGGGGTGGTGGGGGTGGTGCGGTTGGTGGTGGCGGTTGGTGGTGGCGGTGGTGATGGCGGTGGGTGGTGGTGGTGGTGGTTGGTGGTGGTTGGTGGTGGTGGTGGTTGGTGGTGTTGGGTGGTGGCAGCTCATTATTGACTCTATGCTGACATGTCATTTTGTGATAAATTTGATTATATATATATATATATATATATATATATATATATATATATATATATATATATATATATATATATATATATATATATAAACCCAGAAGATTTTTTTTGTTTTGTCTTTTTTTTTAAACTTACAATTTATCCTCTCACATTTAGGTACTTATTATAATTTATCTGGGGTATAAAAATTAACTTCATGAATATAAAAGTAAATTCATTATTTACTATAAATTCATCCAACAAAATTCACCAAAATTTTTGAACGGATTAATTTTCTATTCGCCGCAAGTTATGTTTCACCGCAATCACCGTTCAATTCGAAATAATTTTACGAACTAAACGCAATAAATTGTACTCGATACGAAGCTCCGATGCACTACCTACGAATCATTTTTTTAACAATAAATATGGAAGTGATTTGAATTTTCAGTTTAAGTCGTTCAAATATTTATGAATATACATATATAACTATTATAATATTAATTATACATTACGACTCCCCTGAGAACCCTTATTTTGCTGAAATGACTAACAAATTTTTGAAAATTAAACTCGCGAGTTACACTTTTATTTAGAAAATAATTATATATAATAATTAGACTAAAATAATTAAAAAGATACTAATGGTGATCAAAAAACATTGTAGACGTTAAGTTACTAACGCCACCCAAAAACCACTTGTAAAATTTGTCAATACCACGGACTCTTATACTCTAAAGAACTTTTAAAATTTGTCAACACCACGAGCTTTTAAACTCAAACGAATTTTTAAAATTTGTCAACACCACGAGTTATTAAATAATTCTTATATTTTTCCTATTTTTTGGTATTGCTATTCACATATTAATATGAACTGCAAATTATATTTTTTCACGATTTTTTACACACTCGTGCAACGCACGAACTCAAAAACTTAGTATATATATATATATATATATATATATATATATATATATATATATATATATATATAACCAAAATATTGGAATTAGATTACCCCTATAAATTCGAGCTCTATTTCAGGCGTGGTGGTTCTTGAGGTGAATTGCTAGTGGCAAACACTAGAAGAAAATCTAACATTGGGGACGATGGTATTAGGGACGACACCAAGTCGTCTCCAAAAATATGCTAAAGGACAAAAAATTGGGCTGCTTTTCACCGAAAGTTTGACCATTTTGTTAGGGACGACATTTAGGGACGACATGTCATCCCGAAATACGTTTTTTTTTTTTTTTTATTATTTCTCGTGTCAGAAACTGGCTCCAAAAAGCAAAAAAAATCGCGCCAATTTTTTAGGGAATGTCGTTCCAAAAAAAAAGTCATTCTTTTATTTTTATTTTTGTTAGTGGGAAAAAAATGGCTCCAAAAGAACAAAAAATTTGGCGCCATATTTAGGGACGACATGTGGTCCCTAAAGCCTTTAAGGGACGACATTTTTGACAGTTTTTTCATATTTATAGAGACCATTATCAACAATATTACACACATCAAACACACATCAAATCCATTGATTGAAAAAAAAAATCGAAAAAAAATTTCGAACAAAATTTGAATTTTTTTTCTTTCAATCTAATGTGATTATCGCGTAACATGTCGCACTCTGATTGGTCCCTTAAGTCTCAACTTAAAAGTTGGATTTATTTAAATATTCGTCTAAATTTCAAAAGATATAGTTTCAAACATTTCATAAACTCCATTTTATTCTCTTTGGAGTGTTTCTTGATGTGGATCTTTTTAGCTTTTGTTACATAATGTTCAGGGGCGGAGCTAGGATTTCTTAATGGGGTAGGCTCATGTACAGTGGCAGAACAAGGATTTTTTTTCACCGGGGCCAATTTTTTTTTTTTAAAACCATAGTAATTTTTTTGGGCAAAATATGGAGGTTTTGGGGCAAAAAAAATAGAGGTTTTTAGGCAAATTATGGAGGTTTTGGGACAAAATTGAAGATTTGTGGGAAAAATTTGAAGGTTTTGGAACAAAATTTGAAGATTTTTGAGTAAATTTGAAGGTTTTTGAGGCAAAAAATGTAAGTTTGGGCAAAAAAAAAATTCACAGGGGGCAAAGGTAACTTCTATATTTAAATAAATTAAATAGAATCATATTGCATGTATTGAAATGTATATGATTAATAATTTTATAGGCTTGAATAAGAGATGCTTGTTAATTTTATAGACTTAAATAAGGGAGGTTTGTTAATTTTATGAGCTTGAATAACAAATATCAAGTATATATATTGGGCTGATTAATTTTGTTGGGGGTGGCATAGCCTCACTTGGCTACCCCACTCCCTCCGCCCCTGATAATGTTTGTCCTCGAAAATGCAAATGTAGCTACCTACGATGCAACATATTATTGTGCAATTGTAGATGGGGAAATTAACGACTTCATGCAATTAGTATGTGCCTAGCAATTTGATCAAACTAGCTATGTACAAACCAATTAATTAGCCGTGTTTTGATTTTGTTCATCTTTGCAGGCTTTCATTCAAGCATGGTATATATATATATATATATATATATATATATATATATATATATATATATATATATATATATATATATATATATATATATATATATATGGAGAGGATCCAGTAACAACTTTTTTAGTGTGAGAACTCTAGGAACTCAAAATACACTAAAATTCGAGCTAAAAAAGTGGCGGGCGAGCAAAAAAAATGAAATTCGAGCAAAAATAAAAAACACGGACGAACAAAAATCCATAGTCGAGCAAAAAGAAAAAATTTTGTTCGAATTTCAAAAATGTAGAACACATTTTTGTTCGACTATCATGTGTTCTACATTTTTTTGTTCGAATTTCAAAAATGTAGAACACATTTTTGTTCGAATTTCACCATTTTTGTTCGCCCGCTACTTTTTTGTTCGCACGCCTTTTTTTTTGTTTGAATTTTAAAAATGTAGAACACATTTTTGTTCGACTATCATGTGTTCTACATTTTTTTGTTCAAATTTTAAAAATGTAGAACACATTTTTGTTCGAATTTCACAATTTTTGTTCGCCCGCCACTTTTTTGTTCGCCCGCCTTTTTTTTTGTTCGAATTTCCCCATTTTTACTCGAATTCCTTTCTTTTTTGCTCGACCGCCACTTTTTTTGCTCTAATTTCAGTGTATTTTGGTGTTTTTTTGGAGTTCTCAGGGTTCTCACATAAAAAAGTTTCATTTGATCCCTCTACTATATATATATATATATATATATATATATATATATATATATATATATATATATATATGGAGAGAATCCATGGAGAACTAGAGGGTGTAGAGAACCGAGAGAACCAGTAGTCCGACCTTCATCTGTGTGCAGATTCAGCTTATTTTGTGTGCAGATTGATCGAACAGATGGAATCAACATATGACCTTCAATCTGTGTACAGATTGAACTCAATATGTGTACACAGATTGAGTTTATCTACCAAATGCACCTACTCAATGTAATGTGCAGATTCTTAATTCAATCGAATTAATGTTTGAAATTGATGTTACCTTGTTCTAATAGCAGCGAATAGAAGATTTTGTGAAGGAATCAAGGTCTGAAAACAACTTAATCGTAAAAATCAAAGTTGCAGTTCATCTACATTATGATTGTGTTATATATTTGATCAGTATCAATACTAACGTTATCGGAACTAATTTATACAATTAACGTGCAACGCACGGGCTCATAACACTAGTATATATATATATATATATATATATATATATATATATATATATATATATATATATATATATATATATATATATATATATATATATATATTAAGGATTATAGGAACCAAACAATAGAGTAAATTCAGAGAATTACCCTTCCACAATCGACAAACGAAAGAATAATAAATAAAAGAATTAAAAACACGTGATTTAACGTGGTTATATGTAATCGAATGTCGATTACTTTAATCCACGGACCAACTAGAGAGATTTTATTGATATAACTCGTAGATACAAGTGAGGGTTACATTAAGATGCTTATATAGGCCAAAAACACCTTGGAGAACAAGAAAAACATAAATTTGGAAACTTCTCGCCAGACGAAGCCGCGCAGCGCCTCCAAGGAAATTCTCCGGACAGACGTTTTCCCAATCTGATGCTCTGTTTCATGTGCTAGGCCGCGTCGCGCCTTCCAAGGCCGCGGCGCGCCTCCTCCTTTGTTTTGATATCATTCACATCCAACAATCTCCCACTTGAAGATAGTCAAAACAATGACTCACATTTTGTCCACCCATCATACCAAACTAACCAAGATCGCCAAAGCACCCTTTACCGCCAAACTCCATTTGGGACACGCACACTCCTATCACATACGCTAGATAAGCAAACTTTCGATACAAGGTCTTCAACACTTCTTGTTAGAATCGAATCATCATCTCTCTATCTCCCTAGTCGGTCACCACCTTTCATTAGTTCATGAGAAGACCCGTTGAGGCTATGCAAAACCTCAACTTGTCCATTGACACCACTTTAGTAAACATATCCTCGGGATTCTTCATACCAAGGACTTTCTCCAATATCAAAGTACCATCTTCAATACGTTCTCGAATAAAATGATACCTCAAATCAATGTGTTTTGTACGATTATGAAACACCGGATTTTTCGCGAGATTGATTGCACTTTGGTTGTCACAATATAAGTCGCAATTGTCTTGTCTTTTACCCAACCCACACAAGAAGTTCTTCAACCAAACAAGCTCCTTAGAAGCTTTCGCAATAGCCATATACTCGGCCTCGGTGGTCGACAAAGCAACACTCCTTTGTAGTCTAGACATCCAACTAACCATGAACACATCTCTCCACCCAAATTTGCATCCGCATAACCTCTAAGTACCACATTGCTTTTAGTGAAACAGAATCCCATACTAGAAGTACCTTTCAAATAACGAAGCAACCATTTGACCGCTTCCCAATGCTCCTTCCCCGGATTAGACATATAAAGGATTACAACTCCCAATGCATGAGCTATATCCGGTCTCGTACAAACCATGGCATACATAATACTTCCCACGACCGATCTATACGGAACCTTTTCCATCTCCACTTTGTCTTCTTCCGTTTTAGGTGATTGATTCTTCGATAACTTTATCGTGCTACCCAACCGATCTATACGGAACCTTTTCCATCTCCGCTTTGTCTTCTTCAATTTTAGGTGATTGATTCTTCGATAACTTTATCGCGCTACCCAAAGGCATAGTACGAGCCTTTGCTTTATCAACATTAAACTTTTCTACTACTTTCTCAATATACTTGGATTGAGACAAGTATAGAACACCTTTAGCACGATCATGCACAATACTCATTCCAAGTATTTGCTTAGCACTACCAAGATCCTTCATCTCAAACTCTTTTGAAAGCATACCTTTCAACTTATTGATCTCGGACATGTCGGAACCCGCAAGCAACATGTCATCAACATATAGCAATAAGATTATGTAAGAAGACTTGAATTTTTTCAAGTAACAACAATGGTCCGCTTCACATTTTACAAAACCAACCTTCTTCATAAACTCATCAAATCTCAAGTACCATTGCCGAGGTGCTTGCTTCAATCCATAGAAACTTTTCTTTAACATACAAACCCACTTCTCTTTACCTTTTACCTCAAAGCCCTCGGGTTGCCTCATGTAGATCTCTTCATCAAGATCCCCGTGTAAGAATGAATCTTCACATCTAGTTGTTGTAGATGTAAGTCCTCGGATGCAACCAACGAAAGCACCAAACGAACAGTAGTCATCTTCACCACCGGTGAGAATATCTCTTGGTAATCAACCCCTTTCCTTTGTTGAAACCCTTTAACCACTAACCGTGCTTTGTACCTCTTCTTGCCATCCACCTCATTCTTTATTCTATACACCCATTTGTTTTGCAACGCCTTTTTATCATGAGGTAATTTCACTAGTGACCAAGTCTTATTCTTCTCAAGTGACCTCATCTATTCTTTCATAGCAAGCTCCCATTGTATGGATTCTTTGGACTTTCTTGCTTCAAAGTAACTTTCGGGTCCACCATTCTCGGTATAGAGCAAGTAGTTTGTTGATGGAGAATACCTAGGATTAGCTTTGGGCACTCTAGTCGAGCGTCTAAGTATAAGAGCAACCGGTATGGTTGGACCGGTTTCATTAGCCTCCTCATCACTAGAACTCGCACTATGTTCGGAATTATTACCGTTATCCGAACCATCCCCATCATTGTCAAGATCCGACCCATCACCATTAATCGGCAATTCATTGTTCCCTGAACTCCCACTATAACTCGCAAAATCATCAAGAGAAATATCGTCAAGAATAACATGATTCGGTTTTTGACTCCTCGTTTCCGGTTTGCCATAGACCGAATCTTCATCAAAGATAACATCACGCGATCGAATAACCTTTCTAGCTTCATTATCCCAACAACGATATCCCATCTCATCCGAACTGTAACCAATGAACGTACACTTCTTTGACTTAGCTTCAAGTTTATCTTTATCAATATCTTTGGTCTTCACATACACATTACACCCAAAGATTCTAAGATGATCATAACTAACCTTTTTACCTAGCCATTCTTCATCGGGAATTCGGAAACCCAATGGTGTTGAGGGTCCCCTATTAATCAAATAAGCCGCTGTATTAACCGCATCCGCCCAAAACATCTTAGGAAAACCGGCATGTAGTCTCATACTCCTAGCCCTTTCGTTCAACGTACGATTCATACGTTCGGTGACCCCATTATGTTGCGGTGTCTCCGGTACCGTTTTCAACATTCTAATACCGAACTTTGCACAATGGTCTTTAAACTCAAGACTACCATATTCTCCTCCATTGTCCAACCTTAAGCACTTGACCTTTAAATTGGTCTCATTCTCAACCATAGCTTTCCACTTCACAAAAGTACCAAAAACTTCGAATTTAGCTTTAAGAAAATAAACCCATACCTTTCGAGTGGCGTCATCAATGAAGGTGACATAATAACGAGAACCTCCATGTGATTCTACATTCGTTGGCCCAAAAACGTCTGTATGAACTAGCTCCAATTTCTTTAACTTTGGTGAATTCCCCGATTTAACAAAAGTTACCTTCTTTTGCTTCCCATAAGTACATGGTTCGCAAAACCCAAGCTCTATCTTTTTCAAATCCGGAATTCTCTCACTCGAACTAAGAACCTTCATACCCTTCTCACCCATATGCCCGAGTCTTCGGTGCCATAGAGTGAACTAGCCCCAACGTCAACCGTAGCAATCACCGTGTCTTCTTCAAACACCTCAACCATATAAAGAGTTCTCCTTTTATGTCCACGAGCTACGACATTACTACCCTTAATCACCTCCCATTGGCGATTCTTGAAAGTAACCTCATTACCTTCTTCATCTAATTGACCAACCGAGATTAACTTCCTCTTTAACTTAGAAATAAACCTCACATTCTTCAAAGTCCAATTAGAACCAAGAGTAGTCTTCAATACAACATCTCCTATACCTTTAATCTCGAGACTTTTGCTGTTTTCCAATCTAACTTTACCTTGATACGCCCGAAAATTCCTCATCACGCTCTTAGTGGGTGTAGCGTGAAACGAAGCTCCCGAATCCAAGACCCAAGACTCCACCAAACTTTCAATAGTACATAATAGTGCATCCTCCGTATCTTCTACGGTCAAGTTAACATCTTTAACCGGAGCATTCTTACAATATCTTTGATAATGCCCCTTTTGATTGCAACCCCAACAAATAACGTCACTTCGGTCTTTCGATGGATACCTCTTCTTGAACTTCCCTTTACTCTTCTTCACACCACGATCAACTTTCCTACCACGGTTGTCAGTACTTAACAAAGAACCGGATAACAATCCACCCGAACTTCTCCTACGAGTGTCTTCACCGAGAATTAAATCCCTAATTCCTTCATACGCAAGCTTAGTAGTACCGGTAGAGCTACTAACCGCGGTAACCGTACCCGACCAACTTTCCGGTAATGATGAAAGCAAGATTAGTGCTTTTAGTTCATCATCAAACTTGATTTCAACCGACTCTAATCTTGAAACAAGATTGTTGAATTCGTTGATATGATCCGTTGCACTCATACCTTCCTTCATCTTCGTGTTGAACAATTGTCGCATGAGAAAAACCTTATTCGCCGCCCTAGGTTTCTCATACATGTTGGAGAGTGCCTTCAAACAATTAAACGCTGTATTTTCGTTCATAATATTACCTACAACGTTCTTGGCGAGTGCAAGACGAACCGCACCCAAAGTTTGACGATCCAAGAGCATCCAATCGGCATCATTCATGCCTTCGGGTTTGGTCTCCAACAAAGGTTGGTGAAGTTTCTTTTGATACAAGTAGTCTTCTATTTGCATCTTCTAAAAGGCGAAGTCTTTACCATCAAATCGCTCGATCTTTAATAAACTGTCTTTCGCCATCATTCCTAACTCAAACCTTGAGCTCTAGATATCAATTGTAAGGATTATAGGACCCAAACAATAGAGTAAGAGAATTACCCTTCCACAATCGACAAACGAAAGAACAATAAATAAAAGAATTAAAAACGCGAGATTTAACGTGGTTATATGTAATCGAATGTCGATTACTTTAATCCACGGACCAACTAGAGAGATTTTATTGATATAATTCGTAGATACAACTGAGGGTTACATTAGGATGCTTATATAGGCCAAAAAACACCTTGGAGAACAAGAAAAACATAAATTTGGAAACTTATCGCCAGACGAAGCCGCGCCGCACCATTTGAGCCCGCGCCGCCCCTCCAAGGCAATTCTCCGGACAGACGTTTTCCCAATCTGATGCTCTGTTTCATGTGCTAGGCCGCGTCGCGCCTTCCAAGGCCGCGGCGCGCCTCCTCCTTTATTTTGATATCCTTCACTATATATATATATATATATATATATATATATATATATATATATATATATATATATATATATATATATATAGTTAAAGAAGCACCAACATTAACCATCCCAGCAGAAAACACATCTTTAATAACCCTGATACGATTAAATGGCCCATGCAAATCGCTTATCCTTGATAACTACACCCAAGACACTTGATGGATGGAAAGATTAGTGTATAGAGAAACACTTTTAGATATATTCATGTTGGGAAGTTATCCCACATCGGTCATGGACAAAAACAAATGTATGCATATAAGTCAAAGGGGAAGTCCCTCTATCACCAACTGGTTTTAGAAAAGGATGAACTCTTGGACTTATGTGTTGCACATGTTGTTACACTATACGATTTATCAATTCTGTCATAGTATCAGAGCTTAGGTGGACGGTTTGTTCTACAGCGAGTTCGAGTCAGGCCCCATGAGTGTGCCGCCGTCGCTACAAAGAGATTGAGTCAGGCCTTCTTCTTGCCGCCATCTCTACAACCGTTCCACGCCTCGATGTAAAGGGGCGTGTTGGGAAGTTATCCCACATCGGTCATGGACAAAAACAAATGTATGCATATAAGTCAAAGGGGAAGTCCCTCTATCACCAATTGGTTTTAGAAAAGAATGAACTCTTGGACTGATGTGTTGTACATGTTGTTACACTATACGATTTATCAATTCTGTCAATTCCAAATCGGTGGATGGACTCACCATTCAAGGATCTGATCAAATCGACGGCCAGGGCTCGACTTGGTAGGGTAATCAGGTTGTGTTTTGGAATCAAACTTGAGTTTATGGCTCGGCTTGGTGGGGAAATCCGGTTAAGTTGGCTCGACTTGGGGGGAAAATGTGGTTAAGTTTTGGATTGAACCTTAAAGACTTACAGATCTTAACATTGATCAACTATCCTTATTTAAAGGAGGAAACTGCGGTTTGTAACCGCCCAATGGTAAAATTTATGGCAGTTGTTCAAATGTTACCTCCATCAGACTATTATTCATGATTCTATTATTATAAGTGATATACGATGCAACCCAAATCAGGTTTGTTAATTTCTAGTATTTAATTTGTCCTTTTAATTTTAATACATTTAAACATGAGATGATTGTGTGACTATCATTGTAACCGGGGTTTTTTGTGGATCTGGTCATGGCATAAGGTAGCAAATGATGCTCATTAGAACTCTCTACTCATGCACACATAATATAATAATATAATAATAAAATAAAAAGAATGTATACTAAAACGGATTTATAGGAAAAATATGTATACTTAGAGAAAGTGGATACCAACAGTAGATTAGAATTATAGTACAATCAAATGAAATTGACAAACTATATATATGTTCTTTTGCAATATAAAACAAGGTATTCAGTGTATATTATTATTAATATAATTGTTTCTATCATATCATATCATATTCATATATATTAATATTAATATATATTAATTTATATGACCGAGACCTAGCATACCCATTTATCACTATATGGTTCATCAAGTGTCTCATCTCATTCATATTCAACGCTAAGCCTCACTTCAACCTGCAAAAGACAACCCCACCAAAAAGCACCATCGGTTAATATCATGTGGTGATTGTTAATTACAATATAGAAATTGCTATTTAGACTCAATGAGCTAAGAAACGATATGTATTGTACATCGTGCAACATAAAAAAATATAGATACTCAGTTTACTAAGATTTATCATGCTTCCTAATTGATTATGATCACACTTGTTTCCTACTTAATGACAAAATACTAAATGTGTTTACTCATAAAGTGACTGACGATTGTTTATTTTTTTATTATTCGGACGTTCAACACGGTATTTTTATTACCTACATCATATATCGACGTCTCTATGAATAGACTTAATAACAAAAGAAAAAACATGGCCTAAGTTAGGTGTTTAATTAGATAAAGACAAGAGGTTATATTGACATACTTGCTGCAATCGGTGGTAGGGTTGGTGCCAAGGTTAACACCACATACTCTATCAATCTCCGCAGCTTTATCTTTATTGATTTTCTCGACTTGCACATAGGTGAGATGTATACAATCACATGTTTTCTGTCGAGCTTCGGTTGTTCTTAATTCGTTCTTCAATGACGCAAGGCTATTACAACATTTTGGTGACAATGGACCACGATTCATCGGGTAGCCAACGCACACCATAAAGTAGTTCATAAGTACAGGGCATGTTGTTAAACCTGTAAAATTCTCTGCATACGACACCGAAACAAACATGCAGGATATCATCACACACAGAATCTTCATCGTCATCCCTACCATTTTTTAGCTGCTTAAATTAGATTTGTTTTTCCGTACAAATATGTATATATCTATTTTTGTGCAATACAATATTATGAATGATCATATACTTATATAAGGGAATGAATTATTTGCGTCAAGAAAAAATGTTTATGCATGTGCAATTATGCAGCCCTAAATTTCCCACCACCTGATACCAAAATTTCTAACTAATGACGATATACGAGTAATGGTATTACACTTAATTTCTAACGTTATACACTTGAATTCTGTAAGAATTGTATCTTGCAATAAACATAAAATTTTTGGACAGCAGAAAATGAGGACAAGTAGGCAGGTCAAAATTACATAAGATGGTTGGAAATTTTGATTTAGATACTAAAGTAGAAAGTATTGCCTCGTCAAGAAATTGAATTGTTGCATATTCACAAAACGAAGAAAGTATATCGTATAAAGATCAAAGATGTTAAATAATAATTTGCACACGACTTAGCATTCGTTATTATAAACACACAAGTAGCTTTCATGTTAAGCGTTATTTTTCAAAATATAACTCTTCATTAGTATATTATCAGAGTCTTCTATGGGCACATGTTGAATATCATTTAATTTATTTGAAGTTTTCGTTTAGGTAAAACTAGTGGGAACGCCCTCACGTTACGCCAGGTTCGTGAAAAATCAATAGTTTGCGTTCAGATAGACGTTTTGTAGAAGTTTTTAATAACAGATTTTTTTTATCATCAAATGTGATAATAAATTAGTTAACAGTTTTTTTTATAAATCATATTGTTAAAAATTGTTATGACATCTTGCATTTACATTTGACTCTCATCCGATGTGTTTTTAACGCACGCGATGTCCGAAGTGGATGGATTTTTATATCGTGTTCAAATCCTGCGTCAGTGACTTCTAACAGTAGTTAATAATAAATATTTAAACATCATACTGTAGCTTATAAGGCTAATAGAAAGTATTAGAACATTTTTGTATTCAAATTTTCTTATTTTATATTCTCATAATGGGTCTTAGCTATTTAATATTAGTTATTGGTACTACATGCATTATTTGTTGTACTATTTGTATGTTTTAGTAACGCTAGTAATAATACTTGTATATTACCATGCTAATTGAACTTGTTACTTGAATTGAACTTCTTACTTGTTTATCTAATTGAACTCGTTACTCTTAATTGAAGTAAATACTTAGGTATTTAATATTATTCTTAGGGTGTATTTGATAAAACTGAATGATTCAGAATTTAAATGGTCCAGAGCCTCTGAATAATATTTGCTCTGGATGAAAATAAGTTGTTTGTTAATCGTTTAGAATGAACGATATGAACTGACTAAAACTACCTTATTAATGTGTGACATGAATAAAAAATTCAATATACTTGTTAGTTAGGTGATCAGGATATGATTTGAGGAGAATATTATAGATAATTTGAGCTCTTAATGGTTAAGAGAGTGTTTCATCTCTGAATGGTTCAAAGCTGAATTCTGAACCATTCAGCACCATATGTCATTCAGATGTCAGAAACAAACGCACTGAATGCTGAATGGTTCATCATTCGATGCTGAACCATTCCATTAAGGGGTAAACAAACGCACCCTTAGTAATGGTAGTAATATATTTTTTTTGGCAAAAAACAAGAATTGAAATAAATAGCAACTTTTCACGAAAATGTGAAAAATTGAAAATTACAAACGGAACACCAGGACTTATAGATGATTTGTCCTGTTGCTACCTCACAATGGTAGTAACTAGTTGTTGAACCCTCGCTTCGCGCCGTAGGTTCGGTTTTCAATGTATTTTATTGCGTTTAGTTTGTAAAATTATTTCGTGGCTAAAGAATGATGTCGTTGAAGCGCAACTCGAGTCGAACTAAAAGGTATAACACGTGAAAGATTTAAATGTTATTTTAAATTAACAATATATGTCCATCTCCGCGTTTAGCTATGTAATTATCGAATTTTAAAAATCTAACGCAAAATCAACGTGTATGAAAAGTACTCCAAATATTTTGCGTTTTTTAAAAAGCGTCCGTTTTGCGTATATTTAGTGACACTGTGTTCCTAAAATTATTTCGAGTTTAACGATGGTGTCGGAAAAATTTAACTCGTTGCGAGCAAGAAGATATGACCCATTGAATATTTGGGTGGAGTTTATTTAAGATTTTTTATGAATATTGATATTTGACACTTTACACCCTTAGTTGGGGGTCGTTTTGAATATTTATAAAAAGTGTGGGGTCTTTGTTGGTGTAGTAAAATTTAATTAAAATTAAAAAAAAAAAGTGAAAGGACGATAATACTCTTATTTACTATTTATCATTTTTATCTATTAGATAAGATAGTAATAGCAATAGTAATACTTGTACATTAACATTAGCATGAAGTTAATACTTAGGTATTTAATATTAGTCTAGGCCTTTGTCTCTTAAGTGTATATTAGGGTGGCCCATCGTTTCCTTTCGGTTGGTCTCTCCAGCTTGCTGTTTATGTACATATTTTAGTGATTTTTATATAATTTGCTTGCTTTTCAATAAAAAAAATATGCAGTCTTAATAGTCATGGTCAAAACACTTAAAATGAGATCATATATTTACTCACATACCACCTTTATTTAGCACAGTCAAATGATGCATTAATTAGCTATGAAACCAAATTACTCACACCTTCATGATCATACATCTCATAGCACATTTATTTGTGATGATTTTCAAAGAACATGTAGGCCTTGTATTGTACTCGTCTTTTGTTTTCATCACAAATGAAACAAAAGACATGTATAAAACAAGGCTTACCACAATCAACTACTATGGAAAAATGGTAGTATATTAATTAAGATAATTAAATTTCAATGATCTAGTTTCAAACATTTCATAAACTCCATTTTATTTTCTTTGGAGTGTTTCTTGATGTGGATCCTTTTTAGCTTTTGTTACATAATGTTTGTCCTCGAAACTGCAAATGCAGCTACCTACGATGTAACATATTATTGTGCAATTGGAGATGGGGAAATTAACAACTTCATGCAATTAGTGTGTGCCTACTAATTTGATCAAACTCGCTATGTACAAACCAATTAGATGTGTTTCTGATATTGTTCATCTTTGCAGGCTTTCATTCAAGCAATGGAATATATATGTGATTTATGTGGAGATAGTTAAGAAGTACCAAACATTAATCATCCCAGCAGAAAACACGTGTTTAATAACCCTGATACGATTAAATGGTCCGTGCAATTCGCTTATCCTTGATAACTACACCCAAGACACTTGATGGATGGAAAGATTAATGTATAGAGAAACGCTTTTGGATATATTCTAAATCGGTGGATGGACTCGCCATTCAAGGACCTGACCAAATCTACAATCATGGCTCGACTTGGTGGGGAAATCTGGTTAAGTTGGCTCGACTTAATTGGTGGGGAAATGTGGTTAAGTTTTGGAATCAACCTTGAGTTAAAGACTAACAGATCTTAACATTGATCAACTATCTTTTTTTACAGGAGGAAACTGCAGTTTGTAACCGCCCAATGGTGAGATTTATGGCAGTTGTTACAATGTTACCTCCATTAGAGTATTATTCATGACTATTATTGGAAGTGGTAAACGATGCAACCCAAATCAGTTTAGTTAATTTCTTATATGTTCTATTATTTAATTTGTCTGTTTAATACATTTAAACATGAGATGATTGTGTGGCGATCATTGTAACCGGGGTTTTGTGTGGACCTGGTCATGGCATAAGGTAGCAATTGATGCTCATTAGAACTCTCTACTCATGAACGCATAATAATAAAATAAAAAGAATGTATACCAACAATAGATTAGAATTAGTACTACAATCAAATGAAATTGACAAACTATATATATGTTCTTTTGAAATATAAAACAAGGTATTCGGTGTATATTATTATTAATATAATAATTGTTTATATCATATCATATCATATATATATTAATATTAATATTAATATTAATATATATTAAATTATATGACCGAGACCTGGCATACCCATTTATCATTATATGGTATATTGTGTCTCATCCCATTCACATTCATTGCAAGCCTCACTTCAACCTGCAAAAGACAACCCCACCAAAAAGCACCATCGGTTAATATCGTGTGGTGATTGTTAGTTACAATATGGAAATTTCTATATAGACTCAATAAGCTAAGAAACGATATGTATTGTACATCCTGCAACATAAAATATATAGATACTCAGTTTACCAAGATTTATCATGCTACCTAATTGATTATGATCACACTTGTTTTCGACTTAATGCCAAAATACTAAATAATTTTACTCATAAAGTGACTGACGATTGTTTATTTTTTTTTTATTCGGACGTTCAAGACAGTATTTTATTTACCTACATCATATATCAACGTCTCTATTCATGACTTAATAACAAACGAAAAAACATGGCCTAAGTTAGTCTTTAATTAGAGAAAGACAAGAGGTTATATTGACATACTTGCTGCAATCGGTAGAAGGGTTGGTGCCAAGGTTAACAGCACATGCTTTATCAAGCCTCACGGCATTATCTTTAACGATTTTGTTGACGTTAAAATAGGTGAGATGTATGCATTCACATGCTCTCTGTCGAAGTGCGGCTGTTTTTAATTCTTTCGTAAAGAACAAAAGGTTATTACAACAATCTGGTGACAATGGAGTAAGACCCCTCACGTAGTCAACGCACCGCATAAAGTAGTTCATAAGTATAGTGCATTCTGTTCTTTCTGTAAAATTTTCTGATGCCTCTGTATACAACATCGAAACAAACATGCATGATATCATAACACACATAATCTTCATCTTCATCCCTACCATTTTTGAGCTACTTAAATTAGATGTGTTTTTCCCTACAAATATGTATATATATCTATTTTTGTGCAATACAATATTATAAATGATCACATACTTATATAAGGAAATGAATTATTTGCGTCAAGGGAAAATGTTTAGGCATGTGCAATTATGTAATCATAAATTTCCCACCACCTTATACCAAAATTTCTAACTAATGACGATATACGAGTAATGGTGTTATACTTAATTTCTAACGTTATACACTTAAATTCGGTAAGAATTGTATCTTGCAATACCATAAAGTTTTTGGACAACAGAAAACGGGGACAAGTAGGCAGCTCAAAATTACATAAGATGGTTGGAAATTTTGATTTAGATACTAAAGTAGAAAGTATTGCCTCGTCAAGGAAAAGAACTGTTGCATATTCAATAAAACGATGAAAGTATATCGTATAAAGATCAAATATGTTAAATAATAGTTTGTACACGACTTCGCATTCGTTATTATAAACACACTAGTAGCTTTCATTTTAGGCATTATTTTTTAAATTATAACTCTTCATTAGTTTATCATCGGAGTCTTCTATGGGCACATGTTGAATTTCATACAATTTATTTAAACTTTTTGTTTAGGTAAAACTAGTGGGAACGCCCTCGCGTTACGTTGGGTATGTGAAAAATCAATAGTTTGCGTTTAGGTAGACGTTTTGTTGAAGTTTTAATAACTGATTTTTTTTATCGTCAAATGTGATAATAAATTAGTTAAAAGTATTTTATAAATCATATTGTTAAAAATTGTTGTGACATCTTGCATTTGTATTTGACCCACATCTGATGTGCTTTTTACTTACGGGATACCCGAAGTGGATGGATTTTTATATCGTGTTCGAATCCTCCGTCAGTGACTTCTAACTGTAGTTAAAAATAAATGAATAAACATTGTAACTTATAAGGCTAACAGAAAGTAAAAGATCATTTTTGTATTCAAATTTTCTTATTTTATATTTTAATAATGGGTCTTAGCTATTTAATAATAGTTATTGGTACTACAAGCATTATTTGTTGTACTATTTGTATGTTTTAGTAACGGTAGTAATAATACTTGTATATTAGCATGCTAAATGAACTTATTACTTGAATTGAACTTCTTACTTGTTTATCTAATTGAACTTGTTACTCCTAATTGAAGTTAATACTTAGGTATTTAATATTAGCCTTAGTAATGGTAGTAATATTTGTACATTAGCACGAAGTTAATACTTATGTATTTAATATTAGTCTTACTAATGGTAGTAACTAGTAAACTTTCGGACCGCGCGTTGCGGCGGGAAATTTTAACGTCTTTTATGAAACTAATTTGAAGCGAGAACTGAGTAAAAAATTGCGAACAAAAAGAAAAAGGGTTGGAGGGCTCGAACACACGTATTTTCCCTTACCAACTCATGGGCTTAACACTTGCTTCAAAATATGACATTTAAAAAGAAGCTCTGTTTCGAATATAGTTAGTTGCGTTTTGTTCGTAAAATTATTTCGAGTTGAAAGAAGATTACAGATGAAGCAAAATCGCGGCAGAAAAAAAGATAAATTCCGTCAAATATTTGGGTGAGTTTATTTTGTGGGCAATATATTAGATTTAGAAGTTACATTTTATCTCCCTTAATTACGAATCATGCTATAACTATTACCCCAAAAAAGTACAATTTGTCTCCCTTAACTCAATGTCTTTTGACACAAATTTTCCCTAAAAAAAAACTACAATCATCCTAACCTAATACGACAAAATATATGGTCACAATTAGTAGATATGAAAAATAGTTGTACATTAGCATGTGATGTGTAATTTCGTACTCTAAAATAACTAGTAAAAACAACCCAATAATTATCACACAATACAGACAACTAATCCCGACCGTACAGTAATTTGTAAGTAATGTTGACCAGTTCGTCCACAGAGAGCAGTTTTATCAGAAACTTTAACTTGTAATTATTCTAGTAAAAATGGGGGGTTTTTTGTTTAGAAAACAATCGCGTAAGTAAATTTAATTTAATTCAAAAAGATAAAGGTATCCACTTAAAATCAATTCCCTCGTATCAGGATTGCTGTTAAATCCACTTTTAAACAATTATAATGGTGGTAATACTGTAATTATCTCTCGATTCTCACATATTATCAACTAAATCCTTGGCTCAACTCTTTTTTATCCTAATTATCTAATCTAGTTACCAAGATATTAATCTAGCTTGAATTGCTTTAGTCTCCCTAACAATTCCACAATTATCAAGGTTTCTCACAGTTTAATTACTAGCTGTTTAATTACACCGGTCTCCCGTATATAACTAACCAGTGGCCTAAGCTATTCACGTTCAATAACCTAGTAAAGATCACAACTTAATTCAACTCTCGTTGAATAGTTAATAATCTCCGCAACTTCAACCAATTAATTAACCTAGATAACAGTCGTTCTTAGCTAAACAATATATGAATAATGAGATTTAATCGTTTAAATTCACAAGATAGCAATCCTTTACCTCAGTTCAATCATCTAAGTAGATACAACAAATTTAGCTACACATATTAAAGCAAGAAACACAAGAGAATAAAAGATAAACTATTGAAATCATTAAATCGAATGTAAATAAAAGTAAGTGAAAGATTAATACTAACCAAAATTGTTGCAATAATGTAAACACAATGAAAAATTTGAAGAAAAGTAATAAAATTTGTAACCTAGCTGCTGTGGGACAAAAATTCGTAATAGAAACTGATTACCCTAAAAAGGGTAAAATTCGCATATAAATAGTTGCTAAAAAATTAAAGTCGGCAGCAGCTCTTGCGATCGCATCAAACCCCTCGCGACCGTGATTTCAATGTAATATCGCGACCTCAATTCCTTCTTATGCGAGCGCGAGATTTGGATTCATCACAATCTGATCTTCTATTAACAAAATGCGAGCGCGAGCTTTTCTTTGCGAGCACAATTACTTTAATGCGACCGCAATACCCTCTTATGCGGCCGCGAGATGCACTATTTTGATTAGTATTTTCCTGTTTCAACTCTATACTTGATGATTTAATTCGAACTTCGAGTTTACATGGAAAACACTGGAATTTAAACCTGAAATCACTTCAAAACTTACTAACTCTTCAAATCACCTCGAAGGAATCTAAAAGCTCAAACTATAATAATTATCTTCATGATTCCTCAATCTTTAAACCGA
This sequence comes from Rutidosis leptorrhynchoides, assembly GCF_046630445.1. NCBI lineage: Eukaryota > Viridiplantae > Streptophyta > Magnoliopsida > Asterales > Asteraceae > Rutidosis > Rutidosis leptorrhynchoides. The sequence continues at coordinate 114,556,245 of NC_092333.1, forward strand.
AAACCACTAAAAACGAACCGATATTGCGAGTAAAAATATGTATAAACGAAGAAATATCAAAATCCCCCACACTTGAACCTTGCTTGTCCTCAAGCAAGTCTATCTCCAAATGATATCAACTTTAACAAAGATAAACATACTCGAACAAGTCTTCAAAAATTATAGAATTAAGACATACCGATATCGTCTTCAAAAGCATTAAATCCATATCGTATAGTCTTAAAAAAAACAAGATCAAGGTTCAAGCCTTCAATCAAACACTATCTTCCAACGTCAAACTCATGATCACCCAAAAGCTTCATTACCCCGAATCAAGAACACCACGTGCAGAACTAAGAAAAATTTGGCCTTAGGGAAAACAAGACATTTAAAAAACCATTTTTGCATTTTAAGAACGGGAAAACTAGTTAAGTTTTTACACAAAACCCGTTTTCCATAAATTTTATAGGTTTTTTTAAGGCTATGTGATTTCAAAGCCATCCCGGTTTTGGGACAGCCGCACGGACAATTGTTAACCCAGTATAGCATCTAGGATGAATTACCTCCCGGTTCGAAGGCGATGAGATAACAATTGTCTTGGGTATGAATATTTCGGGGGGTCTAGTGCACGAAATCTAAAAGACTTTACTTTCAAGGAATAGTCTTTTGAAACTCGACTCAACTTGGAAGACTTTACTTCCAAGCTTCGGAAGACTTTACTTCCTAAAAACAACATGGGAGGACTCGATTCTCCCGGAAGTGTTTAAACACTTGTTTGATTTATTTAAGGTCCTTGGACCCCACTTCCCACAAATCTAGATTTTATGCTAGTTTTAAGAAAATGTAGGAAACAGATACTACATTTCTATATTTTAAATGGTACTATGGCTTTTGACCATGGCATGTGTGGTCTAAGCAACACTAGCACGAAGCCATTGCTCTTCCTAAAGAAGACAACACATTGTGAAGCTCAAGGCTCCTTTTCCCACAGTACTATACATCAGTATAACACATCGTGAAATGATGCATTACCAATGTCAGTATAAAATGATGTAGATTAGGAAGTCTCCTACACCAAGTAAGAGGGGCATTCGGAAGACTTTACTTCCTTCACGGATGGACTTGAATCATCCTACAATTTGGATTTTTAAAATCCTGGAAGACTTTGCTTCCTTATTTTTAATCAAAAACTGCTCAAAAAGTTCATAAAATTTTCAAATTGGCAACAAATGTCCGCGAGGATTTATCTCTCCCCCCCCCTCCTCTCTCTTCCCCATACTTAAGTTCATGTAATGCCCTAATTTACATGAAATCAGATAAGCAAAGATAAATTTGAGAGGACAATAGTGAAAAGGAAAAAAGGAAAGAGAACCCAGATTTTTAGATCCGGAGATCATGGAGAGAGGGTGCACGATGGCGCTGAACTTACTACCAACATAAGAACATCTGCATCCACTCGAACATCAATCACACAATTAATAATCCTTAGATGCAAAATAAATTGCTGAACTTAATGCCAGTCTTTTAAAAGTAACAGCATGCGTATCATCATAACCTGCAAATATCATACAAACCAAGCATGTAAAAGATGGGGTGGTACCACCGTGGTACCTAAATGCCCCATCACAAATCTAAGTACGAAGTTTATAGAATATAGAGTACAGTCATCCAAAACACAACCAAATAAAGAAAATAGTCTTAAACCAAACATACACACACTAGCCACCATCATAAAAGCTGCTCACAATCTTTCGTAAGATGTGGTCCCTGACATAACTCACAACCAACTTTCATAGCGTGCATCTCTTTAGTCATAGATTCTATCTGTCATTTAACGGTTGCAAGTTGTGCCTTAATTGAAGCGAGTTCATCACTAGTTTCGGTATTAGCGACATGAAAAGAGCGAGAAACATCCATCTCTTGATGCCAATCGTATGAACGTGTAGCTGTTTCAGAGATGATATTTTAAGCTTCATCCAGAGTCTTTTTCATCAAAGAACCACCTGCAGCTATATCAATTTCTTTCCTTGTGGGAACATTAACACCCTTGTAAAATATCTGGACCTTATTAAAATTGTTCAACCCGTGTTGAGGACAATTTCGAAGCATTTTACCGAAACGGGTCCAAGCATCATAGAGTGTCTCATTTGACTTCTGAACAAAGTGATTAATGTCACTCTGTAGTTTCGCGGCTTTTGAAGCTGGAAAGAAATGCTACAAAAATTTATCCTCCATCGTAGGCCAACTGTCTATTTCACCCTCGGGTAGTGATTCCAACCAGTCCTTGGCATCGTCTTTCAAAGACCAAGGAAAAACCCTCAAATATATCACAGTATCCACAACTTGGGCAATCTTGAACAAATTACAGATGCTTTTAAAGGAACGAAGATGCTCGAATGCATCCTCATTCGGTCTACCCCTGAGCTGGAACTAGTGAGCTATCATGTTCAGAATCTGCCCATTAACCTCGAAATCTGTGTTGACTGCTGGTTATCTAATGGCACATTACCAGCCTTCGTGGCTTTCATCATTGCTTCCATGGATTGACCTTGCTCTAGTTCACCCATTGTTTCCTCTTCCTTCTTGATATATCCGAAATCCAGAATATAAAAAGGTAATTCAGAGAAACCTTCAGCGATTTCCTGTTCTTGTTTAGCTTTGCTGCGTGTATGGTAAACTCCAGACGGTTCCAGAGTTATTAGTATCTAACTTGCGATCGCACCACAACAAAATTGCTCGTAAATCCAAACAAAAATGACAGAAAAGTAACTTTTGCAAGAATTGCTTTTTACAAAAGGATCGAATAACTAAAAGCTCGTAAGTTCTGATTGACCACCGCTCCCCGGAAACGACGCCAAAAAGTTGATGTGTAATTTCATACTCTAAAATAACTAGTAAAAACTATCCAATAATTATCACACAATACAGGCAACTAATCCCGATCGTGCAGTGATTTGTAAGTAATGTTGACCAGTTCATCCACAGAGAGCAGTTTTATCAGAAACTTTAACTTGTAATTATTCTAGTAAAAATGGGGGGGGGGGGGCGTTTGTTTAGAAAACAATCGCGTAAGTAAATTTAATTTAATTCAATAAAGATAAAGGTATCCACTTAAAATCAATTCCCTCGGATCAGGATTGCTGTTAAGTCCACTTTTAAACAATTATAATGGTGGTAAGACTGTAATTATCTCTCAATTCTCACAGATTATCAACTAAATACTTAGCTCAACTCTCGTTGATCCTAATTCTCTAATCTAGTTACCAAGATATTAATCTAGCTTGAATTGCTTTAGTCTCCCTAACAATTCCACAATTATCAAGGTTTCTCACAGTTTAATTACTAGCTGTTTAATTACACCGGTCTCCCGTATATAACTAACCAGTGGCCTAAGCTATTCACGTTCAATAACCTATTAAAGATCACAACTTAATTCAATTCTCGTTGAATAGTTAATAATCTCCGCAACTTCAACCAATTAATTAACCTAGATAACAGTCGTTCTTAGCCAAACAATATATGAAGAATGAGATTTAATCGTTTAAATTCATATATAAGATAGCAATCCTTCACCTCAGTTCAATCATCTAAGTAGATACAACAAATTTAGCTACTCATATTAAAGCAAGAAACAGAAGATAATAAAAGATAAACTATTGAAATCATTAAATTGAATGTAAATAAAAGTAATTGAAAGATTAATACTAACCAAAATTGTTGCAATAATGTAAACCCTATGAAAACTATGAAGAAAAGTAATAAAATTCGTAACCTAGCTGCTGTGGGACAAAAATTAGTAATAGAAACTAATTACCCTAAAAAGGGTCAAAATTCGCATATAAATAGCTGCTAAAAAATTAAAGTCGGCAGCAGCTCTCGCGATCGCATCAAATCCCTCGCGACCACGATTTCAATGTAATATCGCGACCGTAATTCCTTCTTATACGAGCGCGAGATTTGGCTTCATCACAATCCGATCTTCTGTTAACAAAATGCGAGAGCGAGATTTTCTTTGCGAGCACAATTACTTTAATGCTACCGCAATACCCTCTTATGCGGCCGCGAGATGCACTATTTTGATCAGTATTTTCCTGTTTCAACTCTATACTTGATGATTTAATTCGAACTTTGAGTTTTACATGGAAAAACTGGAATTTAAACCCGAAATCACTTCAAAACTTACTAACTCTTCAAATCACCTTGAAGGAATCTAAAAGCTCAAAATATAACAATTATCTTCATGATTCCTCATTCATTAAACCGAAAACCACTAAAAACGAACCGATATTGCGAGTAAAAATATGTATAAACGAAAAGCATGCTAACTGAACTTGTACATCACTATTCATGACTTTGTCTTTTAGATAAAGGAGTAATTTTCTAGTATTTTACTTTTTATAGTTTAGTTTAAAACGAGTTGGGGGCACTCACTTTGCGTCGTAGAAAATTCGATTGAGAAAAAAAATGAAAAATAGAAGTAAATGACATAAATTGAAATGAGTAATAAAAACCTAAAGTTTACAAAAAAATAGTAATAGTAGTTATATTAAAAGTAACAACTACTATAATAATTATAGTTGATTTGTAATAAGAAAATAACTATTCACCAATTTATTATTTTACTTATGGTTTATATGACAAGAGGGACCCAAATGCCTCATAAATAAAGTTAGACGCACATCGACGATTGGTACAAACCATTTAATAAAAGAAAAAAAGTTATAATATATATATATATATATATATATATATATATATATAATAAAATAAGTAGTTATTAAAAAGTTAAATAGTTAAACAATATTAAAGTGAAAAGCTATGTGATTAATTTGTAAATAGTGAAAAATTTGCTATGTGATTAATTTGTAAATAGTGAAAATTTTTGTATTACTTTAAGTTATGTAGATTTTGTTATAAGTGAAAGTTTTGTGGTTAGTTGACAATGTTATTGTATTATTTAGTGGTGTGAGGTTTTATTGTAATAGTTTAGTTATTTACTTTTGCCATGGAGAATGTTATTTACGTTTTTGTAACTTAGAAGGTTGTGGAATATTGATAGTGCTTCAAACGAACATATATTTAGTCGCAATATCATCCAAATATGCAAAGTTTTTAGTTGTAATTATTCTATTTTTAAGTTGTAATCGTTTAAATAAATAAATGTGAAGACAAAGCACGAAGATTAAAGAATTGAAGAAAAAGTGCCACTAACGCCTAAAAAGTGCCACTAAAGCCATAGTGCACTCAAAAGTGCCACTAAAAGTGAGTTAAAGACTTGCGCGGATTTTGGGAGTTAAGGAAAATAATTTTTTGTGCAAATTACAAATTGCAAAACGCAAAGTACAAGATATTAAATAGTACGAAAGGACGTTCGAAAATTCGGAACCAGGACCTGAGCCAACTATCAACGCCCGACTCAACAGACCAAAAATTGCAAGTCAACTATGCACAAGAATATAATATATTATTTAAATAATTATATAAATTATTTATATATAATATATATTATATTAAATAACCTCGACAAGCTAGAAAACAAGGCATATGGGCTGGATCCAGGTGGCCATGCGATCGCATGGCCTGGAAGCCATTTTTCCATGCGATCGCATGGGCTGAAAATTCTGGCCACATCTATAAATACCAACGAATTAGGCCAGAATAAACACACAATAATAATAATACTCCCTCTGTAATATATATATATATATATATATATATATATATATATATTATATAATATATATTAGTTTTATATTAGGTTAGTTTGGGTTATGTAAAGGTTATTTTACGGGTTTTAAAGTCGAAGTTCTGTCTGTGTAAAGCTACGCGATAAATAATCATTGTAAGTTATGTTCAAAATTTTTAAATTAATGTCTCGTAGCTAAGTTATTATTATGCTTATTTAAGCCGAAGTAATCATGATGTTGGGCTAAAATATTAAGACTGGGTAATTGAGCTTTGTACCATAATTGGGGTTTGGACAAAAGAACGGCACTTGTGAAAATTAGACTATGAGCTATTAATGGGGTTTATATTTGTTTAATTGAATGATAGTTTGTTAATTTAATATAAAGATTTACAATTGGATGTAATTATAAATAACCATATACACTCGATCGGACACGATGGGCGGGATATTTATAAGTACAAATAATCGTTCATTTAACGGGACACGGGAATGGATTAATAGTCAATGGACTTATTAAAACAGAGGTTAATTACATACAAGGAAAATTGGTGTAATTATAGTTTAAGTCCCCAATTAGTTGGAATATTTGACTTCGGATATAAGGATAATTTGACGAGGACACTCGCACTTTATATTTATGACTGATGGACTGTTATGGACAAAACCAGATGGACATATTGAATAATCCAGGACAAAAAACAATTAACCCATGGTAATAAACTAAAATCAACACGTCAAATATCATGATTACGGAAGTTTAAATAAGCATAATTCCTTTATTTCATATTTCATCGCATTTTTATTTACTGTCATTGTATTTAATTGCACTTTTAATTATCGTAATTTTCAATTATCGCAATTTTATTTATCGCAGTTTAATTTATCGCACTTTAATTATTGTCATTTACTTTACGCTTTAAAATTAAGTCTTTTATATATTTAATATTTTACATTAGGTTTTAACTGCGACTTAAGTTTTAAAATCGACAAACCAGTCATTAAACGGTAAAAACCTCCTTTTATAATAATAATACTACTTATATTTATATTTATATTTATACAAATATAGTTTTAAAAATATAGCGTTAAACTTGGCTAGCTCCCTGTGGAACGAACCGGACTTACTAAAAACTACACTACTGTACGATTAGGTACACTGCCTATAAGTGTTGTAGCAAGGTTTAGGTATTTCCACTCTATAAATAAATAAATAACTTGTGTAAAATTGTATCGTATTTAATAGTATTTCCTAATAAAAATATAACTATTTCGTATAAACCTCTACGCACATCATATATAAACAAGCTCCCCATGCCTTTTGTAACTAGTTATCATTATTGTTATATTGCAAGTATCATTCTCCCTCAAATTTCTCTAGTTCATATTTGTTCTTAACAAACTAAACCCACAAACACATACACAAACCGACCGCCTAGGCTAATTTAGGACCAACAATTGGTATCAGAGTGCGACTAGACATCGTTCGTAGTAGCTGCGTTGCTAGAAACTCCTCATCGTTTTTCTTAAAGTGTTTATGTTCTTCACAGTTTATGTATCTTTGATAACTCAAATATTTTGTTTTTCTTGTTGATTTTATCATATAGATTCATGGTATGCATATTTAAAACCTCTTGAAAGCTGTTGCTGTAAGAACACTAGGAATCTGCCTGTGGTTGTAAAAAAGTGTGTTTTCAGTATAATCAGCCTGCACGAAAACTTTATGTTGCATGCTCAAAAACTTAGTTTTTGTGTATATTAGTGGTCGAAAACCACTTTAAGTGACTGAAATCCTGGTGTTCATGCTCGAAAACCTGTGTCTTGACCGAATACCTATAAAGTTTTGGCTCCAAAACATTAAACATTGACTTGGTTTTTGGCTCCACTATCTTGTCCATTGGATAAACCCATCGAAACACCCTTTGTCCAATAGACAAAACCACAAAAACATTGACTATGTGAGTGATTGACCACGTACAAGCATGCATCCTTACATTGTGTCATAAAAGGATAAAGTACAAAAGGACAAATTGTGTAAATGTGTACGTAATACATATTTGAAAAGTCAAAGGTTTAAACATTTCAATAAATTTGAAAAATTATTTTTTACCTTTTATAGTAGTTTCAATATTATTTTGAAAAGTTATAATCAAATAGTGTTTGAAAACTTAAAACATATTTGAGAAACCAGCAGTCTGCTCGAAGACTGCTCGAAAACTGGTCAAACAATGCATGAAAACATTTTTCGAAATCTTTACACAGTGTTCGAAAACTTTGATCAAAATGCTCGAAAACTTTTACACAGTGCTCGAAAACTTTAAACAAGGTGCCCGAAAAATCTGAATAATGCTTGAATACTTGACTAAAAACCTCACACAAAAACCTTTGGCCGAGAACAGTGCCCGAAATCTTCGTACATGGCTCGATAACTTTGACCGAAAAACCCCAGGTTGTTCTAAAACTTTGAACAGTGCTCGAGACCCCTGCCTGAAAAGTTTGACCTAAAACCTGATTGTACTTGAAAACCTAGTGTGACGACCCGCCAAGTACACTTAACGGCTCCGTCACATGGTCCCACGGCTTGATCATAACTCTAAATGAATTTAATAAATAACATTGTATTCTTTATTTAAGAAAAATGATTTCCTATAAACGAAACCTATAATAAATGTAAGTTTAGAAAAACCAACATAAGTAAATATAAAAAGTTGACCGAAACCAAGTCAACAAACACCCACAATTTAATGGAATAAAATAGAATGCAAGTTTAAATGTTTAACAAAATCTGCCAAAACATATGCAGACCCTCTAAGCACAACGGAAGACGAAAGCAATCAAGTACCTGAGAAAATATGCAAGTAAACTATCAACAAAAATGTTGAGTGAATTATAGGATTAAGTAACGTATAAGATTTCGACAACAAGAATGTTGAGCCACCTAGTAATCACTTAACAATTTATTACCCTTATCATATAACAATATACACTAAACAGATATATCTTCCAAAAAGATGAAGTATTAATACATTTCAATTATAAATTGCTAGCACGACTAGCACGAAATGGGGCTGTCAGGCCCGATAAATCTATCCATAGGATTCGCGTTCACCAGTAAAAACCAGTGATTACAATTACCAGATTAGGGAAAATCTTTGTTCAACTCACAATGAATAATTTAAATTAATTTCCACTTGTGGCTAAAATGTAAAATAAAAGTTGCATGTAATCTCATCCCAAAAATACTTTAAAATAGTATGAAAAATGGGACTATAACTTACCGTAAGTGCACCTGAACAGTAATGCGTACACGAATGATAAAAGAGTGATCAAAAGTGATCACGACTCCAACCTAATATAAAATAAGCATGTCAGAATATATCTAGCTTAGGTCGGGTCGTATAGGATAGTCCTAGTGCTTGATGTGATGAAGTAGTACACGACAACATAATTGTTTTGGTTAAGGTATTATACACACTTTCTATTTCTAGTAAGTTTTCACTTTTATATAAAGTTTCTATTTTTAGAAAGTTTCTATTTTTGGAAAGTTTCTATTTTTGGAATGTTTTATTTTTGGAACTTTTCTATTTTTAGAAAGTCAACTTAAGTCAACCGAACGTCAACTCAAAATTCAACCCCTAGTCACCCTAAGGCAACCTCAATATTTAAATATAATTAAATTCTAATTTCATATATTATAATTTTTTTCTCAGAATATAAGTATTTATTTTTGATAATATAAGTTTAATTAAAAATAATTAAATTAAACAAGTTATCATAAGCTTAAATGATATAAGGATATATCATAAGTGTTGACATAATTAAATGATTAATTGTTATATCATAAGTATTTAAATTATCTCATAAGTATTTAATTAATTAAATAATAATTTAATTAAATCATAAATGTTTAATAATTAAATCATTATCATAAGTATTTTATTAATTATTATTTGTCATAAGTAATTATATAATTAAATTATATCTTAAGTAAATAATTAATTAAATGTTATCATAAGTAATTAAATAATTAATTACTGTCATAAGTATGTTATTTAATTATTATTAACATAAGTATTATTAATAACAATTATGTAATATAGTTTAATCATAGTGATAATTAAATCATGTTATAAGTACTAAATAATGATTTAATAAATACTTGTTATACGTAATTTAATAATAATAATAGTAATTATTCTTATAACTTAAGTATTTTAATAATAATGTAAATTATTATTTTTTCATAAGTTTAATTTTTAAAACCTAAGTTTTCATTAAAATGATGCTCGGGTTATAACTTGACGCTCGGGTGTCGGTTTTTAACGAGCCTTATACATATCTTCATTTAAAACATATTCCCAACACTTTAAGAAGGTCAAGAACAGCCCATTCCAGGCACAAACTTCGAGGTGTCCTGGTCTAAATAATTAATCAATTCGATTCGTTTCAAAACTTGTTTTATTCATAATTTTAGATCTGTAACTCGGATTTTAACGCCCCGAACATTTAAATTTATCACTTTAATGATCTCGATATGATGAACAAGTTTAAAATGTCCAGAAATGGCCCAGAAACCGAGACCAAACCTGCCATGAATCTTTATGTATACCGATTAATCAGTAAATCTTGTTTTACGAGTAGTTTTTGATCCGTTAATCCGATTAAGACAAATCCTGTATGAAAAATTAACTACTCAATGAGAGGAACTCATTGGGTAACTTTTTTATAATCAGAAAACCATGCTAAGGTTCCCAAAATTATCAGTTTAATGGCTGTACATTTCAAATTAAACCGAAAACATGTGTTTATTCGCGTTTTTAATTAATCAAACATTACCACAAACAAAATCAAGCACTATATCATCATAATATTCATAAAAATAGTAAAGTAAAGATGAAATTAAAAAGGCTAGGGTTCATGTTTATACCCAACGAGAAATCAAGAAGATGAAGCTTATAGATCAAAAGATGAGACACCCGGATATGCCAATAGTCTTGAAAGGAGATGAAGGATTTGTATGTTGATGATGAAAACTGAAAATGATGATGATGATGGGGAAAGTGGCAACCTCACAAAGGGAGAAGGAACAGATAAAATGGAAAATTAGGTTTTTAGGTTTTTAGGTTTTTAGAGAGAAATGTAAAGTGTAATTGAAAAATGAAATGGAAAAATGAAAATGGGGAGGGGGTATATGGTGGGTCGGCCGAACATGGATGGGGTAGGGTCCACATGGCCCACTTTGACCCAATGGTAAATAGCTTGTGGTCCGAAAACCCGAACGGAGCCCGATTAGCGAAAACGCCGTTACGCGATTAAATCTTCGGAAGACACACGCATCCGCGAAAAATAAAATATAAAAATATTCTATAATTTATTATGACATAGAAATATCATAAATAAAATAATTTGGATTTGAAAACCGCGAAATCTAATCGTTGGTTTGAAAACCGAAATGATTCATCGAATTAATACCGATACACGTAGAAACGTATTATTATATATTTACACCCTTGCACATAATAAATAATACTGAAATATTATTTAAGTTAATATAATTTATTATCATATAAAAGTGACGTGGCAAGAATACCACGACTAACGGTGCAAAGAATTTAATGAAGAGATAACGGAAAAAGCAGGGTCGTCACAATACCTACCCGTTAAGGAAATTTCGTCCCGAAATTTAAGCAGTGGTAGATGTTGACGCATCATTAGAAAATAAATGCGGATATTTCTGCTTCATCTGATCTTCACGCTCCCAAGTGAACTCGGGCCCACGTCTAGTATTCCAACGAACACGTACAATAGGAATTTTGCTTTATTTAAGTTTCTTGACCTCGAGGTCCATAATTTCAACAGGTTCCTCCACAAAGTGAAGTTGATTGTCGATTCGAATCTCATCCAAAGGAATCACCTCATCACCCTCAGCCAAACATTTCTTTAGGTTTAACACATGAAAAGTTTCGTAAACAGTATTAAGCTCTTGCGACAATTTTAAACGATAAGCCACCGGTTTAATCCTATCAGTAATTTCAAACGGACCAACATATCGAGGGTTTAACTTCCATCGCTTTCCAAAACGTACCACCTTTTCCACGGCGAGACTTTCAACATAACACGATCGCCAACCTAAAACTCTAACGATTTTCGTGGAACATCGGCGTAACTCTTCTTCCTACTCCTGGCAGTCCTAAGTCGTTCTTTAATCTGAACTATCTTTTCGGTAGTTTCATGAATAATTTCCGAACCTGTAAGTTGTGCGTATCCAACCTCGCTCCAACAAATGGGTGATCTACACTTCCTCCCATAAAGTGCCTCAAATGGCGCAGGATTAATGCTCGCATGATAACTATTACTATACGAGAACTCAGCCAACGATAAATGTCTATCCCAGCCGTTTCCAAAATCGATAACACAAGCGCGTAGCATGTCTTCTAAAGTCTGAATAGTCCTCTCACTCTGACCATTAGTTTGCGGATGATAAGCTGTACTCATATCCAGTTTCGTTCCCAGAGCTTCTTGTAAAGATTGCCAAAACCTCGATGTAAATCGACTGTCTCGGTCTGAAATAATTGATAGGGGAACACTGTGTCGAGAAACAATTTCCTTCAAATATAGTCGAGTGAGCTTCTCCATCTTGTCTATTTCTTTTATAGCCATAAAATGTGCCGATTTCGAGAGCCGGTCTACAATGACCCAAATGGTATCATAACCGCCCGCGGCCTTTGGCAACTTCGTAATGAAATCCATAGCTATGCATTCCCACTTCCACTCAGGAATTTTCGGTTATACTAACAGTCCTGACGGATTTTGATGTTCCGCTTTTACCTTCGCATAAGTCAAACACTTAGTCACATAATGTGACAACCCGAAAATTTTCGATCAAATTTAAACTTAATCTTTAAATGAATTAATGTTTCCGACACGATAAGTAAAGTCTATAATGTTGAAACCTCAAAAACTTTTAACTATGTTCATATATATTCAGTTACCCTTTTGACTATCCCCGACGATTCACGAACAATTATTTGCAAATAAATATGTATATATATATATATATATATATATATATATATATATATATATAATAATAATAATAATTTAAAATTTTAAAATAGAATTTAAACATTTGAACTAAATATGTAAAATGAACTACAAAAATAAGTAAGTGTAATTTAAAATGAATTTATATGATTTTCTATGTAGAATGACTATTATATATACATAGTAATATATATATAAAAGACATCTAATAATAACTAATATATTGTAGTATTTATAAAATTTATGAACAATAAATATTCAATATATAATATTATATAATACATTAGGAAGTAATTAATAAACTGTAAAATTAACATATTAAATTTAAATTATAAGAAAAATATAGTTAATACATTATTGTTAGCATCATTGTTATTAGTAAAATTGTAAGTTTAATTATTATTAGGATTATTGAAGATATTATTATTAATATATCAGTATTTTTATTATAATTAATAGTATTATTATTATTAGATATAATTATTACTACCATTATCATTAAGGATCAATATTATTAAAATTTATTATTTTTATTATTATTAAGATACAAATTATTATCATTATCATGAATATTATTATTATTATATCTATTACTAATATAATTAGTATTATTTTAATATTATTATTATCATTAATATTATTATCTCTATTATGATTATTATTAGTATTCTTATCAATAAAATTATTTAGTATTATTATTAATATTACCATTAATTAGTATTATTATTATTATATATTTACTAACTATTATTATTATAAACTCAGATATATACCTGATCGATTAGTTACCCATCATTATCAATTTTATCTTATTTTTCCTCAGCCATGGCTGATTATGATTTTGTTGTCGACCACAAACGCTAGATAACAACCTTGTACACTATTTCAATTATTCGTTTAACTTTATCATTATCATTTACATATCTGCGGTTAATCGCTGTAAAGAGGAATCAAAGAGAAATTACAGAAACATACTCTTATTTTTTTTCTTCTTCTCTTCGTTCATGTCTTTTTAGTCAAAAATCGAATTCAAAGCTTTTGTAAAAATCTAAAAATGCAGTTATGTTGGAAATATTATAAGGAAACTATCTGCAAATTCTCAAATTCTAATTCGCTAAATCAAGGGTTAATTTTCGAGTCAAAGATTATGAACAAAAAGTCAACTGTATGTTTTTCATTCAAATTCGAATATGTTTTGATGATTCAAGTTCAAATTATGATCCCAATAGTTTCTATATAAGATTAGAAAACTACTTCGTGATATATTTTTTTTCTATAAAGCAATAAAAATCAAAAATCACAAAAAAAAAATTTGTGCTTTTACTCGTCGAGTAGCAACAACTGCCTTTTTTTTTTTTTTTTTTTTTTTGTTAATCAAATTAACCACTTATAATTATTTTGGTATTAAATACAAAATCCTAAAATCAATTTAGTAAACGTTATTAAGATTAAAGGGAGTCTGGTCGATGTTTAAATGAAGAAGAAGGGTAACAGCAGATGAGGGTTAAATGAAATAAGATAGTAGTTTATTTCAGAAAATGGGCAACAGCCCAACGGTCTAGAGCGTTTGTGTGTGAGCGGGAGGTCTTGGGTTCAAGTCCCGGTGGTGGCTTTCTTTTTATTGAATTTCTCTTCAAAGGTTATTACTCTTATTGTTATTATTATTATTATTACTATTATTAGTATTATTATTATTAAGGTCATCAATAATATACTTATCAATATTGTTGTTACTAATAATATTATTATTATTATTATTACAAATACAAGTATTAGGATAAAAATTATCATTTTTATGATAATAACTAATATTATTAGTTTTATTATGCAAATAATAAAATTATCATTTTTCAATAATATTAGAACTAGTATCATTCCTACTAAGTATTATTAACATACTTAAAATGGTAATATCATTATTATCATTATTATTATTGTTATAAGTAATATCTTAACATTATCAAGATTATTGTTATCAGTGCTATTATTATTAAGATTTATTATCATTACTAACAATTTAATTAAAATTATCACTAATACAAAAGTATTATGATTACTAGTAATATCAATATCATTACTATTAAAAGCATTATGAGTATAAAAATAAAGGTTTTTAAATATTATTATTAAAATGATATGTATATATTAAACATATTAACAAACTGTATATAAATATTTATATATAACAATTTAGGTATTTTTTTAATATAATACTAAACAGATATAGATATATATATTAATATAACTATATAAATATTCATCATTTAAAATGGAAACACAAAGTAAAAGTATATATTATTAATATAAAAATGGTGTAACTAATAAAATTAGATATATTTTTGTTCGATTACAACTATGTATATTAATAAATATACAAATGATATAGGTTCGTGAATCCAAGGCCAACCTTGCACTTGTTCAATGACGTCATATGTATTTTTACTACGAAATACAGTATTGTGAGTTTCATTTGCTCCCTTTTTAAATACTTTTGCAATATATATATATTTTTGAGACTGAGAATACATGCGCTGCTTTTATAAATGCTTTACGAAATAGACACAAGTGATCGAAACTACATTCTATGGTTGAATTATCAAACCGAATATGCCCCTTTTTAGCTTGGTAGCCTAAGAATTGGTGTTTATTATAATTGCCACCAATTGACGCGAATCCTAAAGATAGATCTATTGGGCCCAACAAACCCCATCCGGGTTACGGATGCTTTAGTACTTCGATTTATCATGTCCGATGAGAGTCCCGGAATGATGGGGATATTCTATATGCATCTTGTTAAGGTCTGTTACCAGGTGTTCAATCCATATGAATGATTTTTGTCTCTATGCATGGGAAGTATATTTATGAGAACTGGAAATGAAATTCTTGTGGTCTATTAAAATGATGAAAATGATCGTTTATGATAAACTAATGAACTCACCAACCTTTTGGTTGACACTTTAAAGCATGTTTATTCTCAGGTATGAAAGAAATCTTCCGCTGTACATTTGCTCATTTTAAAGATATTACTTGGAGTCATTCATGACATATTTCAAAAGACGTTGCATTCGAGTCGTTGAGTTCATCCAGATTATTATTAAGTCAATTATAGTTGGATATATTATGAAATGGTATGCATGCCGTCAACTTTCGATGTAATGAAAGTTTGTCTTTTAAAAATGAATGGAATGTTTGTAAAATGTATCATATAGAGGTCAAATACCTCGCAATGGAATCATATGTTATCGTATTCATCCTTATGGATTAGGACGGGTCGCTTCACATAAGTAGCCACATCAGCCTTCAAGTTTGGCCACCAATAAAATTCCTTAAGTTCATGGTACATTTTTCCCGCTTCGGGATGTATAGAGTACCTCGACTTATGAGATTCATTCAAAACAAGTGTTCGTATATTATTGAACTTCGGAACCCAAATTCGTCTCGCAAAATACTGAGTTCCATTTTCTCGCACTTCGAATTGTTTCTCCAAACCTTTAATCTTCTCATCCTGTACGTTTTCTTCTTTCAAGGCTTCCTGTTTTGCCTCAAAAATTTGCCTAGTGAGATTAGTTTGGATAGTCAAATTGAGAGCTCGAACCCTTAAAGGTTTTTCTCTTACTTTTCAGCTCAAGGCATCAGCTACAATATTCGCATTTCCCGGATGATAACGAATTTCGACATCATAGTTGTTCAACAACTCCACGCAAATGATGTTCCCATCCAAATCATGATCGGTAAAAACCATCAGTTTCATTTGATCATATATATGTTGAGGACTCTTATGATCGGTAAAAACGGTACACTTCACCCTGTAGAGATAGTGTCTCCACATCTTAAGTGCAAAAATAACAGCTCCCAATTCCAAATCATGATTCGTGTAATTTTGTTCGTGAATCTTCAATTTTCTAGACACATAAGCAATCACCTTCATACGTTGCATTAACACATAACCGAGACCTTTATTTGAAGCGTAACAATAAATCACAAAATCATCATTCCCTTCGGGTAGTGACAATATAGGTGCGATAGTTAACTTTTTCTTCAACAATTGAAACGCAATCTCTTACTCATCCTTCCAGTCGAACTTCTTCCCTTTATGCGTTAATGTAGTCAGGGTTTTGCTACTCTGGAAAAGTCTTGGAGCCAATCCTAAAAATTGATGTATATGCATTGGAGTTTTCGGGGTTTCTCATTTTTCAATAGCTTCAATCTTTGCCGGATAAACCCGAATACCTTATTTTCTAACAATATGACCGAGGAATGGCACCTTCTTCAACCAAAATTCACATTTAGAAAATTTAGCGTACAGTTCTTCCTTTCTCAACAACTGAAGCACTATTCTCAAATGTTCTTCATGCTCTTAGTCATTCTTAGAGTAAATAAGAATGTCATCAATGAATACAATGAAAAACTTGTCCAGATATAGCCCACACACCCGGTTCATGAGGTCCATGAACACAGCCGATGTGTTAGTAAATCCGAACGGCATCACCAGAAATACATAATGACCATAACGCGTTCTAAAAGTAGTCTTCGGAATATCATCCTACTTAACCCGCTATTGATGATAACCGGAGTGTAAATCGATCTTTGAATAAACATAGGAACCTTGTAGTTGATCAAATAAATCGTCAATTCTTGGTAGTGGATAACGGTTCTTGATGGTAAGCTTGTTCAACTCTCGGTAATCAATACACAACCTGAACGTACCATCCTTCTTCTTGACAAACAGAACAGGAGCGCTGAAACAACCCAACCCGTATTCAACCGGATTAATTTTTTTTTTTTGTAACGAACATTAACGTGCCATTGGAATGATATAAACCATTCCATACAACTCATTAAAATGTACAACAAGTTTAGTGTTTACAAAAGGCACTAGGGCCATTAATCAAATGTAATACAAATTCGACCCATTTGAAATGATAGTTTTAATCCAAACTACACCCGAGCATGGTTTGGGGCTAAACTACCCAAAAGCATTAGGTCATCTTCTAAAAGCTTTAACTAGCACACAACATGGGAATCTAATGTCCAATAACCCCTTTTCCTTTCTCCATGTTCTCACCTAAAAATGTAAACAACGAGAGGGTAAGCTAAAGCTTAGTGAGTGCAATAGTTATACATATACATATATAACCTACTTACTTGCAACCACTTACTTGCAACCACTTACACAATATCGTATAAAAACTTGTAACTCAAATAGCATGTCATCATACTCGTAATACTAACAAGTTGTACACTATCACAAAATTGCATTAGCATATACTCATCACAATCTATATATAATATGCTAACAATCAACAAACCCCCATATGGTTAACCATAACGCTATGGTGCTACCTGCTCGATGGTTCACACCATACGCATTTGAGTCATACCCTTTTATAGTGCTACCGGCTCGTGATTCACACTTTGTTTTATAGTGCTACTGGCTCGATGGTTCACACTTCTTCGCTACCGGCTCGATGGTTCACGCCTCATTTTATATTGCTACCGGCTCGATGGTTCACACTTTTACACTCGTCACATACATGTTATGGCACTACCGGCTCGATGGTTCATACCATAACATTCACAAATAAATACGCCATATACACATACGTATAATTACTCCACTCACCTTATCGTCTTTGGTGAACTAGGAAATCAAGCTCGCGACCTTCAAAGTAATGCACCTATCACATTATGCATTTAATTAACATACAAACTAGCAGAATTAACCACCAACACTTACACTTGAGCATTTAATGACCTAATGCATTAAATGACTCACATCCACCCAAAACCACCCATTAATGGCCATGACTCGTCATAAATCACTAAAAGCTAGTGATTAGAGTCTACTAACTCCAGCTAACACAAAGTTAGAGTATTTCTTACCCATCTCACCCAACTAGGTCAACAATTACCCATTTGACCCATCTTAACCCATAGACTTTCAACTTTGGTTAAACTTAAACTCATTAACAAATCTTTCATCATTAAACCAGTGTATTAGTGACTAACAACACATTTAACACTTACAAATCCCAATTTTCATGACTAAACCCTAGATTATATCCATTAGGGTTTTCCTTACTTCAATATAACACAATTCACCCATTAATTCCCCAAATGGGTCTTACAAGTCTCCAATGGCCCAAACCCTAGCCATAAATTAACTAAAACTTAAAACATGGAGTTAAGACTTACCAACACTATCCACTCGTAGCTAAGAACAAGGAGAACAACTTTACTTCTTGCTCCAAAGATTAAATCTCAAATCTTTACTCTCAAATCTCACTTTGGATTTAAATGGGTTTTATGTTTTGAGAGTAATTAGAAGAAGAAAAGAGAAAAGAAACTGAATAAATTAGATAAGTGGTTGAGGTTTAATACTCCAATCAGATCCATACGCGAAAAGACAAAAATACCCTTGGACCACCCCTTTTTAAATAGGAAAAACGGGTCAGATCTGCAGCTTTGTCGCGTCGCGACCTCAATTGTCGCGGCGCGGAAATACACTAGATTTTCAAGCTGTCTTAATCCACTCTTGACTTTGATTTGCTTTATTTGTCGCGGCACTCCCAAGAGCCTCGCGGCGCGACAATGGCCTGTAACTGGCCATTTTGACTATTTTAAATCAACAATGATTTATTCGACTTGTACACCTTGTTCAAGCTTCCTATATTCGTTTAAACTTCGTCATTAAGTCACACATGACTTAACGCTATCAAAACTTATGCATATACTTATACAAGCATCCAATCTCAAACTTAATATATGAATATATCTCGTATACATCGAGTTAACACTTTAAATCATTTAATCACATAAACAAGCGAAATATAAACGTTTTATGATTAAATAAGTACCTTAAGACACGTATGACGAAAACGGGATGTTACAACTGTAGTGACCCGAACTTTTCCATATTTATATATATATTAAACGAAATTGTTATTTACATGATTAAGTGTTTCCAACATGTTAAGCAATCAAACTTGTTAAGACTTGATTAATTGAAATAGGTTTCATATAGACAATTGACCACCCATGTTGACCGGTGATTCACGAACGTTAAAACTTGTAAAAAATATACGATGACATATATATGGTAATATAAATAGTTAACATGATTTTATTATAAGTATGTATCTCATTAGGTATTTTAACAATGAGTTATATACATAAAAATGAGACTATTAATTTAAGAAACTCGAAAACGATATATATAACGATTATCGTTATAACAACGTCTTACTAGGTACATATGAATCATATTAAGATATTGATACACTTGGTTAATTATGTTAAATGATAAGTAAATATATTATTAAGTGTATTAACAATGAAATACATATGTAAAAATAAGACTACTAACTTAATGATTTCGAAATGAGACATATATGTAACGATTATCGTTGTAACGACATTTAACTGTATATATATCATACTAAGATATATTATATATCATAATATCATGATAATATAACAATTTAACATCTCATTTGTTATAATAAACAATGGGTTAACAACATTCAACAAGATCGTTAACCTAAAGGTTTCAAAACAACATTTACATGTAACGACTAACGATGACTTAACGACTCAGTTAAAATGTATATACATGTAGTGTTTTAATATGTATTAATACACTTTTGAAAGACTTCAATAAACTAATCAAAATACTTCTACTTAACAAAAATGCTTACAATTACATCCTCGTTCAGTTTCATCAACAATTCTACTCGTATGCACCCGTATTCGTACTCGTACAATACATAGCTTTTAGATGTATGTACTATTGGTATATATACTCCAATGATCAGCTCTTAGCAGCCCATGTGAGTCACCTAACACATGTGGGAACCATCATTTGGCAACTAGCATGAAATATCTTATAAAATTATAAAAATATGAGTAATCATTCATGACTTATTTACATGAAAACAAAATTACATATCCTTTATATCTAATCCATACACCAATGACCAAAAACACCTACAAACACTTTCATTCTTCAATTTTCTTCATCTAATTGATCTCTCTCAAGTTCTATCTTCAAGTTCTAAGTATTCTTATTAAATTCCAAAAGTTCTAGTTTCATAAAATCAAGAATACTTCCAAGATTGCAAGTTTACTTCCAAGTTTTCTAAATCCATTCCAAGTAATCATCCAAGATCAAGAAACCTTTGTTACTTACAGTAGGTTATCTTTCTAATACAAGGTAATAATCATATTCAAACTTTAATTCAATTTCTATAACTATAACAATCTTATTTCGAGTGGAAATATTACTTGAAATTGTTTTCGTGTCATGATTCTGCTTCAAGAACTTTCAAGCCATCCAAGGATCCTTTGAAGCTAGATCTATTTTTCTCATTTCCAGTAGGTTTATCCAAGGAACTTGAGGTAGTAATGATGTTCATAACATCATTCAATTCATACATATAAAACTATCTTATTTGAAGGTTTAAACTTGTAATCACTAGAACATAGTTTAGTTAATTCTAAACTTGTTCGCAAATAAAAGTTAATCCTTCTAACTTGACTTTTAAAATCATCTAAACATATGTTCTATATCTAT
Source organism: Rutidosis leptorrhynchoides (assembly GCF_046630445.1). Lineage (NCBI taxonomy): Eukaryota > Viridiplantae > Streptophyta > Magnoliopsida > Asterales > Asteraceae > Rutidosis > Rutidosis leptorrhynchoides. The sequence continues at coordinate 114,577,526 of NC_092333.1, forward strand.
ATGATATGCTAACTTAATGATTTAAAACCTGGAAACACGAAAAACACCGTAAAATCGGATTTACGCCGTCGTAGTAACACCGTGGGCTGTTTTGGGTTAGTTAATTAAAAACTATGATAAACTTTGATTTAAAAGTTGTTATTCTGGAAAAATGATTTTTATTATGAACATGAAAATATATCCAAAAATTATGGTTAAACTCCAAGTGGAAGTATGTTTTCTAAAATGGTCATCTAGACGTCGTTCTTTCGACTGAAATGACTACCTTTACAAAAATGACTTGTAACTTATTTTTCGGACTATAAACCTATACTTTTTCTGTTTAGATTCATAAAATAGAGTTCAATATGAAACCATAGCAATTTGATTCACTCAAAACGGATTTAAAATGAAGAAGTTATGGGTAAAACAAGATTGGATAATTTTTCTCATTTTAGCTACGTGAAAATTGGTAACAAATCTATTCCAACCATAACTTAATCAACTTGTATTGTATATTATGTAATCTTGAGATACCATAGACACGTATACAATGTTTTGACCTATCATGTCGACACATCTATATATATTTCGGAACAACCATAGACACTCTATATGTGAATGTTGGAGTTAGCTATACAGGGTTGAGGTTGATTCCAAAATATATATAGTTTGAGTTGTGATCAATACTGAGATACGTATACACTGGGTCGTGGATTGATTTAAGATAATATTTATCGATTTATTTCTGTACATCTAACTGTGGAAAACTAGTTGTAGGTTACTAACGAGGACAGCTGACTTAATAAACTTAAAACATCAAAATATATTAAAAGTGTTGTAAATATATTTTGAACATACTTTGATATATATGTATATATTGTTATAGGTTCGTGAATCAACCAGTGGCCAAGTCTTACTTCCCGACGAAGTAAAAATCTGTGAAAGTGAGTAATAGTCCCACTTTTAAAATCTAATATTTTGGGATGAGAATACATGCAGGTTTTATAAATGATTTACAAAATAGACACAAGTACGTGAAACTACATTCTATGGTTGAATTATAGAAATCGAATATGCCCCTTTTTATTAAGTCTGGTAATCTAAGAATTAGGGAACAGACACCCTAATTGACGCGAATCCTAAAGATAGATCTATTGGGCCTAACAAACCCCATCCAAAGTACCGGATGCTTTAGTACTTCGAAATTTATATCATATCCGAAGGGTGTCCCGGAATGATGGGGATATTCTTATATATGCATCTTGTTAATGTCGGTTACCAGGTGTTCACCATATGAATGATTTTTATCTCTATGTATGGGATGTGTATTGAAATATGAAATCTTGTGGTCTATTGTTACAATTTGATATATATATAGGTTAAACCTATAACTCACCAACATTTTTGTTGACGTTTAAAGCATGTTTATTCTCAGGTGAATACTAAGAGCTTCCGCTGTTGCATACTAAAATAAGGACAAGATTTGGAGTCCATGTTTGTATGATATTGTGTAAAAACTGCATTCAAGAAACTGATTTCTATGTAACATATTTGTATTGTAAACCATTATGTAATGGTCGTGTGTAAACAGGATATTTTAGATTATCATTATTTGATAATCTACGTAAAGCTTTTTAAACCTTTATTTATGAAATAAAGGTTATGGTTTGTTTTAAAAATGAATGTAGTCTTTGAAAAACGTCTCATATAGAGGTCAAAACCTCGCAACGAAATCAATTAATATGGAACGTTTTTAATCAATAAGAACGGGACATTTCAGTTGGTATCCGAGCGTTGGTCTTAGAGAACCAGAAAATTTGCATTAGTGTGTCTTATCGAGTTTGTTAGGATGCATTAGTGAGTCTGGACTTCGACCGTGTTTTCTTTAAAAATGATTGCTTAACATTTTTGTTGGAAACTATATATTATTAACATGTATATATTATGTGATATATTAATCTCTTAACATGTTTGATATTGTGTGATAGATGTCTACCTCTAGCACAAATTCCATTGACTCATCTAATAATAACGAAGAGTCGAATATATATTGGACTGATTCACAAGTTCCCGAAGAAGAACCGGAAGAAGAATCAGAACCGGAAGAGGAGGAACCGGAGGAGGAAATAGAACCG